>NC_142814.1:52380461-52428950 GCF_049724085.1 Artemia sp. Qi Xiang Cuo
TATTCTACTATTTTAATTTAAAATTTTTTTTTTGGTACTTAAAATATAGAAATATAGTTAGATTTTATAAATAGTTTTTTTACCCTTTATATCCACCTCTCTTTACTAATACAAAATGAAAAGCAAAAATTATTCTAATGATTTGGACTGTTGAACCCAGTGAACCTCATCCTTTTTCTTTATTAATATAAATTTTGCTCTACATTTTACAACATCAGTTATTATAGATTGCCTAATTTCTAGGGACCTTTTGCTTTTGATCTGCTGTGTAGAAGGATGGACTAATTGCAAGTGTTGTTTGTAGTAATCTACATCTGATAAGAGACTTTAAGAGCATTGAACGCTCTACAAAAAGGTGCTGATCTACATCTGTGATTAGGCCTATTTCCTCCCTACTAATTTTTAAAATCAAACCCATCACCAAATGTGGTGTGGAAAAATAGTAGCCTATATCTAACCCGAACTCTGAATAGATTTGGTCTGTGTTCTTACAGCCTATATCCAACAGAGTTAAAACGTCACTGGCAAAGTACAGTCTACAATAATCCCACCCATTTTTACAATTCCTTTGAGCCCAAACCGTCTTGGCAATCTCTTACTCGTCGACTGTGCATTCACTACTGGTCCGTGAATTATTAAAACCTTAAATTGGAGATAGTTTCTCCTCACTCAAGCGAGTGCAAGAACAGTAATAAACGTATGCGTATATACCTTTACAATTTACAAGGTAATACATTTCACTATCTGGAAAGTGTTGTTTAAGAAAGGGAAAGCTGTCGAAATTGTTGATTTTCTGCACTTGAATCAGTTGAGTCAATGCCTTGGGAAAAAAACTAAAAGAATCTAAAAACCTGATTTTATTCCAGCACGTATGCCCATTATCCACTGCCTGCCATTTCAGTTCGAGAAGCAATAACTTCTCGGCCGATTTAGGAATAATGTTATAGGTAAATGAACTGTTTACCCATGGACTGTCTACTCCCCCTCCCTTCTTATGCATACGTGCCAGTGCCGGTAAAATAAATTTTAAATCATAATTTGAGTTGTGGATAAAAACAGGGATAAAAAACTGTTGGCTAACATTTAAGTTACACGATTGATGCGCTACGCCGCTAAAATTACTACCCCCAGAAGATCTGTCTACCACAAGTGATTATGAGCTCTGACTGTCCCCCTCCCCCCGGTCCCGCTTTTCCCGTGAGTCCCCTTTCGCCCCGCTGCCAACTCCCCCGTCCAACCCCCCCCTAATGTTTTATTTTTAATAGCGAGATGATACTCTGCAGACAGCACCAATGGATAATGGGTATTTCTCAAACGAGAAATAGCACCATTAGCCGTGCCAATTAGTTTAGTTAGTGCCTTGACCATGCACTCCTCATCCAATGTTTCTACTATTTCTAACAACCGCATGGTGTTAGAACTGTCTCTTTGCGCATGAGCATAGGACACTGCAATAGCCTGGTGTTCCTTGATTCGATTTGGAAATCGGGGATCGTTCACCTCCACCAGCTTAGTTTCACAGTCTAAAGATATTTTGTTGCACTGGAGGAGGGTGTTTTGGAAATTTTTGAAACGTAAAATGGACCTATCCCCTGAAACCGTTTCCACTGTCTGATAGCCATGTCGTCTACAATGCTTCATATGATCCCGTAGTTTTATATCACTACGGAATCGAGACAGGCATGTTGGACAGTAGAAACATTCCCCCCTTTTCTTCCCCTCCCCCCGAACTCTACTGATGTCTGTAATCGGGTTAAAATGACCAATTGAATTGGCAAGGTCACTAGATGGTGGTGTATACAACAGCCAAACCCAGTGTTTGACCAAATCAATTAACGGGCCTCTTACAGGGAAGACCACACCTTTCTTTCTAGAACGAACCCCATCTTCAAATTCAGTTTCAAACTGAACCACAGTAACGCCGATATTTAAATGGGCATTAGCCCTTTCAAAAATATCAATAGATCTTAGCGTTACTGGGTATTTTCCCTCTAAACAAGTGAAATCTACAATTGGGAAATTGGACCCCTCCTTCCCATGTACAGCCCAATCGTCTAAATTCGTCTTGGAAGCGTCACGTCTTAGAGGCTCGAATGCTGATATGAGGAAAGCATACTTGAATCATTTTTGAGCTGTTTCAAAACAGATCTTCTGGACACCTTGACACTCTTCTAAATCTGGATTATATTTTAAAACTGTCTCCCTATCAGACCCTGCTCCCCTCTTAAAATAAAATCTTTCTTAAATTTACAAATATTCACACTTATATTTTCAACATAAAGACTAGAGAGCCGCTCCCATTTTCGTTAAAGTTCTCGAGCTGCGCAATAATTTGACCTATCCACTCGCAAAAAACTCCCTCAAAATTTTCTAAATTCGGATAGATCAAACGCATCTCGGAATGTATATAATGGTGATAAACCTCACTTTTCCCCTCATTTAAATAGAACACTTTTAAAACAATAGAAACCTTAATTGAATCCTTCCCCGAATTTTATCTACATATTCATGCACAATTTCTACGGGGTCAAACACAAAATTTCCCCCAATTAGTGAATTAAAAGGGTCCCCAAAAGTCACAGTGTAGACAACTATATTATTTAATATCAAATTTGACAGCTGAAAGTCTGGAATAGTTATAAAATGAACATTACCCCCTCCCCCTCTTGTATATTAGCAACCCCCCTCCCCTCCCCCACTTTGTTCAATATTTGGGGTATGCGAATGCTCCACTTCAGTTGTTTGATGTGGATTCGTTAGGGTATCGGGGGCTGGAGGAGGAGGAGGAGAAGGGTTCCCCGTTAATGTATTGGAAAAATCGTCCATAAGCTGTAGCGTGTTTGGACTTAGCAAAGGTAAGTCCCCCTGCTCAACGGCGCAATAATCTAAATTAAAATAATCCACTAAAAACTCATCAATTTTTAACGACGACGACGGTATTTCCATTGAATTGTTGGAGAGGTCCTCTCCTTCTCCAACTGATGAGGACGGTGACAATGAATATGGGACCAATGGTCCAACCTATAAATGAAAAATAGCTTATTTTCAAAGTGTTCAAATCATCCCTACTGTTTTTAAAATTTGGATTATTATTCACATATTATTTAAAGTCAGCGCTTATTAGTAGTAGTAGCAGTATGCACATAGTTGTATTTGGTTAATTCACTGTTCCCCCCCACAACTATCGATATTCTGAAAGTTCCAATTTCCAACTTAATATAAGATATTTACAATCTAAAACGCCGCCTTACATAGAAGGCACTGTTTGATTTTGTTCAAACAACTCCCCTCCCAATTTCCAATATCTAATGCTCCCCCTCTGAGCCGGCCATTGCGGTGCTTCCCGGGCCCACCGGCGCTTCCAATTTCCAACTTAATATAAGATATTTACAATCTAAAACACCGCTTTACATAGAAGTTGTAATTTGATTTTGTTCAAACAACTCCCCTCCCAATTTCCAATATTTAATGCTCCCCCTCCGAGCAGTGTTGCCAGATGCTTGACACAAGATCGCGCAGCCAGAGAAGCGAAAAAGCTCCGTTGGCGCCTTTTCGCGTCTTCTGCTATTTTTTGCATAGGAAACCAAAGCTCCCAAAGCTCCAAGCTCCCAAACGCTGCCGCTTTTTCTTCTTAAAGTATGTGACGTGGGAGAACTCTTTCGAAAATGCAAGTTCGGACGATAAGAGGAACCGAGTCAAAGAAAAAAAACAAAAAAACACGGCCGCCGTTATTACTGCTTTTCAGCACATTTGTTCGGGGGGAGCACACCACAATCCGGACAGTTGTTAGGGGTTTCCGCAAATCTACGACGTCATTGCACGTTTATATCCACTAACCGTAGAGACAGAGAAGGCCTCTTTCTTATAGCTCGATTTTTAGGTCTGAAAGGTCAACAGCCAATGAGAGATTCAAAGGAAAATTTAAATGTACACACGTGAGCCCATAATCTATTTAACAAATCCAATATTCTAGAAGCACCAGTAGCTTATAATGATCTTTTTCCACTAATATATTGTGCTGTAAACAGAGTTTTTGCATCTATTTTTTATTTAAACATTATTTGCTATGGACTAGCCATCGAGATCAACTATCAACTTCAAGAACACAAAAAGAAAACAAGAAAGTGAGCTTTTTAGAACGCAGCAAACCCTTCCTCTATATCACACAGAACTTCCTGATAACTGTCGTCTTCATCTTCGTCTTCTTCAGGTGACTAGGATATCATTATACATATCACTTGTGAATCGGTTTAACATAGCAGGCGTGGGATCAAGATCCTTGCAGCACTTACTTTGGCAATTCAGCCAAATTAGAATGGTCACAACAGAGTTCAGAATCTTCAGCTGCATTGTGTTTCGAATTTTGTGTTTTACCAAATTCATGACCGAAAACACTCACTCGACTACGGCGTTGCTGATTGGCATGCTAAGAACTGAAAGTGCTGCTTGGGCAATATCGAAGAAAAGCTTTCGAATCAACATGTCTTTGTAGTCACCAACACCGAACCAGAACACTTCCGAACTCACCGGCAACTCTCCTTTGAATATTTCAACCCAGTCAACCTGAAGCAAATTTCGCCACTGATTTTCTAGTTGACTCAAGTCACGCCCTTTAAGAAGAGAAAGTGGCAGCTCTTGGAAGCGTGGCCTCGTAATGCCGTTGAGACATATTTGTGGAGAGAAGACTTTGATTTTCTTTAAGAGGGCGAGATTAGGGGGCAACCTTTTCAGTGCCTCGGAAGCTACTACTTTCAGGAAGTTATGGCAGTGCCGAAGGATTTCATCCTTTTCAGAAATCGACTTTGACGAGTTATCAAGGGCAGTTTGGAATTCGTATCCGAAGTCAACTTCGCCAACCGGCAGGTAAATTGATTCGAGGCCAGATTCGAGACTGACTTCAATTGATACACTATTTCTCCGCAGGAATCGCCTTAGTAAGGTAAGCACAAATGACTCGAGCTCTTGTAGAAGGTAAAAATGGTCAGCGGAAAATGGTCAGCACCGTTCAGTGAGGCTAGCTCGCTCAAAATGTGAAGATAGTTCTAGATAAGAACTTAGCACCGTTTCTACTGCCCCATATCGTGAAAGCCATCGAGTAGCCGCAAGCTGAACCATACCACGGCCCATACCACGGCCTTTAGCTCCGTCATTTAGGAGGGTATAAATTTACTGATATGCAGTTCTACGTATTGGGCTCATTGAAAACCATGCACAGGTTTGCTGTAGCATGTATTCGATCGCTATAGGTAGCTCTAAACCAGCTTTCGAGGTACAAAGATGAAGAGAATGACAGATACACTTGAATAGTATGAGGTCTGGGTTACCCGATTTCTCACGAAGTCGCGTGTACACCGAATTATGAATGCCCACCATGTTGCTTGCCCCGTCACTACCTATTCCCACACATTTCTTGATTTGGATCCCTATTTTTGCGAGAAAGTCACACAGAGTATCTACCAGAGCTACAGCAGTTGTGCTCACAACCTGAACGAGACCCAGGAAAGCAGTATTGATCACTTTCAGTTTCGCTGACTGATACCTAATTCACACAGCCATATATTTCGAGACTGACACGTCTGTTGATTCGTCCAGAATCAACGAATACTCGTTTCCACCAACATCAGCTATTATCTCAGACAGCATTTCTGGGGCTATCATGTTTTTAATGAACATACTACATTTAGTTCTGTGTAGACGCAGTTCCTCACAGCCCTCAACTTCTGCTTCATCAAATCTGTGAGGTGGTCTACACTACGTGTTGATGAATGACAGGCGAAATGACACGCTATTGCCAGCTCTGCCTTCTTGGACGCAATAGTTTTTGCAACAAAACCTGAAAAAAATGCTGTGAGGTTTTGATCTTATTTTATTAGTTAGTAGGCTATGACCACAGTACCGGCCAGTCAGTTCACCAAACCCGGGTGGGGGGGGGGTGAAGACACGTTTACCACATGTTCGGCCAAAGGCCGAATTTTTTGTACTTCTCTATCTTTTAGTTCAGTAGTTTTCAACACTAAAAAAAACCTCAGCCGAAGGCCACACATTTTTGGCTTTTTTTGCTGATTTCAGCTGTTTTAGCACTAAAATGAGCATGTGAATGATCCTTTTTTGCCAAAAGCAAATTTTGTAGGAATTTCTGGCCCTTCTTAGCAATTTTTCCAGTCTCCTGACAATTCTGTCATGACAAACAGGCTAGGAACCCAGTCCTGCCATCTTGACCGAAAAACTGTGTTAAAATGAATAAAATATCAAAATCAGGCCCCCCCACCATTGACGGACCTGCAACAGTTACCACTAGAGTAAAATGATAAGAACTTATGCAAGAAGGTTTATCATTGCACCATTAAGGTAGAGTCATTTCACCATTTTAAGCACTTAGTTTTACCTCTGAACATCAAACATAGACGTAATAGTACACTGCATTGTCGAATTACAAACCGTACTATTTTATTGCAAGTTCTAGCTCATATTTTGCTTTGCATGGAAAGAACAATTTCAGCAAGTATAACACGATATCTAAACATCATACAACTGTTAGGTTGGACAGCAATTGTCTGTCCGGGAAAGGGTGAGTACTAGGGACTGCTAGTTTTGGAGAAGTTTACTAAATGGCTTGTAAATATTAGGGTGGAAAGCACTGTAAGCGTTTTTAAGGCCAGACTTAAAAAAGGAAAATCAACATTGCCAGTTTTAGGTATTTGTAGTACAACTGTTAAATGTAGAGCCAGGCAATATATTTGCATGAAATGACTAATTGCATCAGAATAAGGTCCTTTACGTTCACTGTGACTAGACTGACAGTTTAGAACATACCTGTACAAGATCTTCAAATCTACCACTATGTGGTCTAGCACTAGATGCTGCAATAATTATGTAGCATGGATGCCCATCCAGATTTCTAGGTCAATTCTGATGATTTATTTTTTAGGCTCAGTATTTCACTACACCAAAACCATTTGGCAGTGTCCACTTTTGGTAAAATTTTACTATAGCAGCCGCTCCAGTTCACGCATTTGTAGCCCGATTTTGATAATTCTTTTTGCTGAGATGTTAGCTACACCTTATGTAAAGGTTGTCCCCCTCTTTACTTTTTTGATTTTCCTTTTTTTCCGTAAAGTAGGGGAGGGTTTGAAGTAGATCAGGGGTAAGTCGCAATTTAAGCATTTCTGTGTATGTGCATTACATATTGCTTCTGATAGTTCAACCCTGCCTTTCCTTGGTCAACTTCAAAATCTTCAAACACTCCTCTACTTTATGCAAAAAAATAGAAAATTCGAAAAAGTAAAAAGGGGGACAACCTTTATAGGAGGTGTTGGCAACATCTCAGCCAAAAAAAAGCATAGCAATTGGACTTAAAATGGGTGAACTGGAGTAGCTGCTATAATCAAATTTTACCCCAATTTTTTCTTTTTTTCTGAATGCTGAACCATTATTTTTCTCCTTTCAAATCAATATGGTTGCTGCATATCTACTAAAGGGAACCACTGTCACTTACTCCATTTAAAAATTAAGATAGGGGCACTGCCAGTCTAGTACACTAGCCCTTTTCCAAGCACCATGCACAAACCTCTGTACATGCTTAAACCCCATAGCATACTAAAACATTTTCTCATATAGGGTATATGTAAAAGCTGAGTAGGGTACACGCATCATTCTATCTCTACTCTCATATCTACAGTACTTACTTACTAGCTGGCATGGTGGATAGTTGTAACCAAAAGTGCCCCTCCTCCTCGCATTTCTTTTGTGACCTTATGCAATGTAAACAAACTCTATTTGCAAAAACAGTTATGAACAAATAACAAAGCCCATCTATTTTTCTCATGGTGCAGTGTGGTTTATCTGGGGTGCATGGAAAAGGGCTGGCCTGCTAGACTGAGGAAAACACATGGGAAATAGAAGGGGCTTCCTATTGATTTCATCACTATCAGCACAGCATTACAGAGACAACGCCTACCTGAAGAATCACAAAAATCAACCTAGAAATGACATCGTGTTCAATTGGGGCTTCTATACTGTGCAATTAACAATGCTGCTAACTACAGTGTGCTTACCAACTCTCTCAAGTGTAGGTGTCCTATCAGGTGGCAGCAATTTTCTCATTTCAAATTTGTGCTTCATCCCTTCTGCATGGCGCTTGAGATCAGCCAAGTGAGCCCTCAGGGTGGACTTACAGACAGGGCAGTATGCTGAAGTTGGGTCACTGTCTACAGGCTTCAGCCAATCTTTCAGCTCAGCCTGCTTTTCCCACTCTTTCCTGTATGTTTTCTGGAAATTTGCCCACTTTCCCATTTTTGGTTTTACAGGTCTCTATTCGCTAACCATGCTACTGTAATTTGAAGTTTCCCGTGATTAAGATTTCGAACGTCACCCTCTATATTTCTCGACATAAAATAACTGTGAGGTACCTAAAAATCCCAATTTTTTCATGCGGAGGCCAAAAATCGCCCAATTTGCGCCGAAATTTCCGAAAATGCGCAAATATGGCGCAATGCGCATACCTGTAAAATTTAAAGCGCCGCCGCCTCAAAAAAGCGCCCAAATGGCGCAAATGCGCACCATCTGGCAACACTGCCTCCGAGCCGGCCATCGCGGCGCTTCCCGCAGCGCTTCCTGCGGTGCGGGGAGCGCTGCTTCTCGGGCCCACCGGCGCTTCCCGGCCTGCGCCATGGCTCCCAGCCGTTTACATAATGTCCAAAAACCGTATTGTTAGATCATAAGTCGTTTCTCTCTAATTCCCATACAGGTTCGGTGAACTCATTAGCTTATTTATTGTAAGCCGCCGCCGCGTATGTTCTATTCCAAGACTGTTCAGCAGGAAAATACAATTAAATGGGAAACCGTTAACTCATATTGTCAATGTTTCCCCTAGCTAAAATCTTGGCAAGGGTTTGTAAGATTGAAGGCTGTTAAAAATATCCACTCGCAAATTACGAGATCCATATGTGCAATAGATAAATGGGATAATCTCACGGCCTTCTCTTAAACTATAATATTCAATTTTGAAAAATAGCATTTTGAGTTTCAAATGGTGAGCATTAGCAGTAATTGACTAGAAATTACCTAAAAATATTATTATGAGATAGCGAAGAGATAGCAACAATGGGGGGGGGGGGAACAGAGAAAATAGCAAAGATTAGAAAAAGAGCGGCGGTTTCTTTTGACTAGCAAGCAAAAAAAATTACATTATATTTAGATATCTCTGAGGGAGGGGGGGGCAGAGAAATTTAAAACAATGGTTGGGGGGCGAGGGGTTAATAT
Organism: Artemia sp. Qi Xiang Cuo; assembly: GCF_049724085.1. Lineage (NCBI taxonomy): Eukaryota > Metazoa > Arthropoda > Branchiopoda > Anostraca > Artemiidae > Artemia > Artemia sp. Qi Xiang Cuo. The sequence goes on from NC_142814.1 coordinate 52,389,723, forward strand.
TTCAATATCTCTGAGATAAGTTTATAATAGGTTGAAAAATAGTTTTGTTTTTAGATATTTCTATAAGATAGGTTGTAAGAAAAAAAACTCATTTACTAATCCTGGCTATATTTAAATGCCCAAAGGCTCAGGTGAAGCATGTTGTACCATCGGTGGACCTTCTGTAGACGGGACAGGTATTACAGGTCCTTAGAAAGCATCTGTTCATTTGCTCTTTAGTTTTCGACCAGGCTGCATTGCAACCTGCACAGATGGTTGCACTTGGGCAGTCAACACTTCTTTTGGGGTCGTGTAAGGGCCAGCATACTTAAAAATGGATGGTCTCAAGGGGGTTGCCTCGTCCACTCTCGCTTTCTTAGTGGGAGGCGGCATACATTCTTCATAATTGTCATAAAAAAAAGAGAAAAAATTTAGTATGGAAAATAATTTCTCCCTTTTTTACAGAAGAAAAATTAGTACCCCCACCCCCAGCCTAACCATAATTTTGTCTAGAAAAGCATTTATCTCATTTCAGTAAAGCAAAAAGTAAAAATTTCGCGAGAAATATACTAGTCTTTGAAGACTTTTCTTTCTAGTCTTGCATATCAAAGTTAGAAACCATAGTTTTCACGCCCCCTCCTGGGAGTTGGCACTAGCCACTTTAATTTTCAATCAAATGAGCCCTTTTCAAAGTTTCTGTGACGACTCCTTCTATACGAAGTGTCCGGCTATGAAGAAAAAACCAAAAAACAACATATTGTGCCCACATCGTTCTTTACTTAGGCAGCACTAGCGCTCTGCCTATGATTAGTTGCAATTCCTTTTTTTTCTTATTTTTAGGCGTTTCTGTTCTTTTCTGGTTTTAATCTTCATTGAGCATGCCTCGTTTGACGCATTTAAAGTATTAGCGGTATTTTTTTATCTTTCCTTATCCTTTTTCGGTAGCTGGTATTTATCCCCACCCCCAGAAAAAACAGCCCGAGGAACATAATCCCCACGAAAAATATCCCTGAGAAAAGACCTGGACGAATACCCCCGCCCCGCCCGACCGATATCACCCCATGCAGCAGATTGGTCTCCAATCTCTTTGAAAATAATCCGTTTCACTTCTCCAAAATAGAGCATTGCATAGGACTACGCTTAATTATTGCAATTGTCTGAAAAATGTGTTTTAATTTAACGGAGAAAAAGTTCCTTTGACTTGGCGCCGCGTTCGTAAACACACAGGAAAAGATGGACAAAACTCATTATGTCAAAACAGAGCGGCATAATGCATTAAAAATTGACAGAAGTCAGTGGACACTATAAATCACAATAGAGAAAAGCTAAAATTTATCGAAAAGAGAATTATTTCTATTTGCGAGAATTTTGGTTGTAAAACAATGGGGGAGGGGTTAGGTTTTGAGGGTAAAAAACATATTTTATGTTTTTTAGCGAGTATAAAGATTGCATAGTGATGTTTGTATTAGAGTGGGAGGGGGGAGGGGATTTACCTGAATATACTGGAGGGTGACCAAGGAAAATAATTTTATTTTGAAAACAAAAAATGTACTAAATCAGAACTTACATGGTAAATTGGAGTTGCCAAGGCTTCTAACTCATCAATAGTATCCATTCTAGTTGTTTGAACTGTGTCAAAATACTTTCTGATAATTTAATCACATTGCATGCCCATTTATATACGAAATCTCAAGGGTGAATTGTTATGTAACGGAGAAAATCATGTGAGCAAGCCTCTGATTGGCTGAGAAGGGATATGTATCCGACTCGCTGATTGGCTGAGAAGGAAACACGTGATCTAACTGTTTCCTATTCCGTTAGGTCTTAACATTCGCCTCGAGCATGCACATGGCCAAAACAACAACAACATCAAATAACTCGACCTTTGGAAATTTAGGTCATTGACCCACTTCGATTTTGCAATCATTCTCCCTGGGGAGGCTATGCACATATTTGGTGTACTGACAGAGTTAGACTAAATTGTAGATGGCAGCAGGGGTGAGCGACACGAGTCAATAAGGCCTTTCTACTATCCACTTAGTGTGATCCCAATCTATATCACGGATTTTGTTGTTCTTCTTCTTCCTGGGATATCTTACACACATTCCGAGAAGGAATATTTATCGGCACCCATATGCTAAAAAATCGAATCTCGTCCTCTGGGTTGTGTATTTACTCTGAAATACCTCACAATTAAAATCCTCCAGGTTGAATATTGGTATATCAGATTCGCATTTGTCGATTAAAAGTTTATCAGTGGATACATTCCCTTTCGCGTACAGTGCTGGTACACCAAAAAAACAGCATATCTCTCTAACTTCCTCTTGTACAATGGATAGATCCTTCCCTTTGTTATAGGATGGAGGTATTTCTCTATCATATAAACCTATTTTGTCTATAACGTATGATATATTGTGTTACCTGTCTTCATTATAGTCATATATATTTTAATTGATATGCCAGTGGAAACCAGTGACTTCTCTATGATCTCTAGTCAGCAATAGAAACACACATTCAAAAATCACCCCACATGATGACTTCTTCAAGCCAATGAATTCGCAATCAAAACACCATACATCCTTGAAGTTATATAGATAGAACGAATGAAGTATTCAAACTGTAAAAAAAATTTAATTTGAAACTCGATTTTATACTAAAAAACTGAATATATTAACACATAGCCAAGACGCACCGGTTTTGACACGGATTGTGAATTCACCCTTTACGGTCTGTATGCCATATATATATTCTGAAGTAGAAATCTGGCTTGCATAAATTAGGAATCAAAAACCTGTCTTTCATAGCAGGCCCCACTATTATGCTACCACTGGTTAAACCTTTATTTAATTTTCCTGGATAAGTGATTGCATATGTTAGACTCAGTTTTTGCGAAATGCAGTGTATTTTTTCGTGTTAATGTCCTTGTCCTTTTTCCTTTCCCGTTGTTAGTTACTATATATAAACTAGTGGCAATGCCCCTTAAAGTCCACACTAACAACCCCCAAACGTAGAAAGTCTGGCACAATTTAATATGACTAGTACGATGCGATGTTTTGTTTTCTGTCAAGGCACAGAAAAGATTCATATTACCATGGTTACGAAGTGTGTATAGATTTGTTGGTTTTTAAACCGTCCATTGGGTAGTCCTTGGGGGGATGGCTGCTACAAAAATTCATCATTTTTCATCATCAACGTGTTTTGATATCAATCTATATCACAGATTTTGTGGTTTTTTTTGTTTCTGGGATATCCTCATGCATTATCCGAGAAGAACTATTTATTGGAACCCCCATTTTCTAAAAAATTGAATTTCGTCCTCTGGGCTGTGTATTTTACTTGGAAATACCTCACAATTAAAGTCTTCCAAGTTGAATATTGGTATATCAGGTGTCCATTTGTCGATTAAAAGTTTATCAATGGGTACATTCCCTTTTGCGTACAGTGCTGTTATAGTAAAAAAACAGCATATCTTTCTAACTTCATCTTGTACAATGGATATATCCTTCCCTTTGTTATAGGATGGAGGTATCACTCTATCATATAAACCTATTTTGTTTATAACGTATAATGTATTGCGCCACCTGTCTTCATTGTAATCATACATATTGTAGTTGATATGCCAGTGGTAACAAGTGACTTCTCTACGATCTGTAGTCATCAATTGAAACGCACATTCAAAAATCACCCCACATGATGACCTTCAAGCCAATGAATTCGCAATCGATAACACCTTACATCCTGGAAGTTAAATAGATAGAATGAATGAAGTATTCAAACTGTACAAAACTCTAATTTGAAACTCGATTTTATTATACAAAAACTGAATATATTAACACATAGCCAAGACGCGCCGGTTTTGACACGGATAATGAACTTACCCTATACGGCCTGTAGGCCATATATATATTCTGACGTAGAAATCTGGCTTGTCTAAATTAGGAGTCAGAAACCTGTCCGTCATAGCATGCACCACTATTATGCAATCACTGGTGAAACCTATATATCACTGTCCTTGATAAGTCAATGCACAGGTTAGACTACATTTTTGTGAAATTCAATTTATTTTTTCATGTAAGTTTCCTTGTCCCTTTTTTTTTCCCTTTGTTAGTCCCTATATAGAAACTAGTGGCAATGCCCTTCAATTCTACACTACCAAATCCCAAAAGTTAAAAATATGGTATAATTTATTTAGCTAATTCAATGCTTACTTATCAGAATATTAATAGGGGCACTGGCCCTTCAATTATACAGTACCAAACCCCAAAAGTTGAAAAAATGGAACAATTTGATAAGACTAGTGCTATGCGATGTTTTTTTTACTGCCAAGGCCCAGAAAAGATGCATATTACCATGGTTAAGGATTGTGTATGGATTTGTAGGTTTTTAAAACGACCGTTGGGTAGTCATGGGGGGGATTGCTGTTATATAAATTTATAATTTTTCATTATCAACGTAGTGTGATCTAAATCTATATCACGGATTTTGTGGTTCTTCTTCTTCCTGGGATATCTTCACGCATATTCCGAGAAGAAATATTTATCGGCACCCATCTGCTAAAAAATCGAACTTCGTCCTCTGGGTTGTGTATTCTACTCGGAAATACCTCACATCAATTAAAATCTTCCAAGTTGAATATTGGTATATCAGGTTTGCATTTGTCGATTAAGTTTATCAATGGGTACATTCCCTTTTGCGTACAGTGCTGTTACACCAAAAAAACAGCATATCTCTCTAACTTCCTCTTGTACAATGGATAGATCCTTCCCTTTGTTATAGGATGGAGGTATCACTCTATCATATAAACCTATTTTGTTTATAACGTATAATGTATTGCGCGACCTGTCTTCATTGTAGTCATACATATTGGAGTTGATATGCCAGTGGTAACAATAGACTTCTCTTCGATCTCTAGCCAGCAATAGAAACGCACATTCAAAAATCACCCCACATAATGACTTCTTCAAGTCAATAAATTCGCAATCGGAAATACCGTGAATCCGTAAATTTGTATATATAGAATGAAATAATTAATAAAGCTTAAAAATTTCCATTTGGAAATCGATTTTATAATAAAAAAACTGTATGAATTAACAATTAGACAAGAACCACATGTTTTTGACACGGATAATGAATTCAACGTTAACGGCATGTAGGCTATATATATATTATGAAGTAGAAATCTGGCTTGTATGAATTAGGAGTCAGAAACCTGTCCTTCATAGCATACCCCACTATTATGTAGCCACTGGTGAAACCTTTATATCACTGCCCTGAATAAGTCATTGCACATGTTAGACTCCATTTTTGTGAAATTCAATTTGTTTTTTCATATAAGTTTCCTTGTCCCTTTTCTTGTCCCTTTGTTATTCCCTATATAGATACTACTGGCAATGCCCCTTCAATTCTACAGTAACAAACACCAAACATTGAAAAAATGGTATAATCTATTTAGGTAATTCAATGCTTACTTATCAGAATATTAATGGGGACACTGGCCCTTCATTTTTAAACTACCTAACCCCAAATGTTGAAAAAATGGAACAATTTTATATGACTAGTAATATGCGATGTTTTGTTTTCTGTCAAGGCACAGAAAAGATTCATATGACCATGGTTACGAAGTGCTTATAGATTTGTTGGTCTTTAAAAAGACCATTGGGTAGTCCTGGGGGTGATGGCTGCTATAAAAATTCATCATTGTTCATCATCCACTTAGTGTGATCCCAATCTATATCACGGATTTTGTTGTTCTTCTTCTTCCTGGGATATCTTACACAAATATTCCGAGAAGGAATATTTATAGGCACCCATCTGCTAAAAAATCGAACCTCGTTCCGTGGGCTGTGTATTCTACTCGGAAATACCTCACAATTAGTCTTCCAAGTTGAATATTGGTATATCAGATGTCCATTTGTCAATTAAATGTTTATTAGTGGGCAGATTCACATTTGCGTACAGTGCTGTTACACCAAAAAACAGCATATCTCTCTAACTTCCTCTTATACAATGGATAGATCCTTCCCTTTGTTATAGGATGGAGGTATCACTATCATATAAACATATTTTGTTTATAACGTATAATGTATTGCGCTACCTGTCTTCATTGTAGTCATACATATTGTAGTTGATATGCCAGTAGTAACAAGAGACTTCTCTACGATCTGTAGTCAGCAATAGAAACGCACATTCAAAAATCACCCCACATGATGACTTCTTCAAGCCAATGAATATGCAATCGAAAATACCATACATCCTTGAAGTTGTATAGATAGAACCAACGAAGTATTCAAATCGTTAAAAAATTCAATTTGAAACTCGATTTTATACTAAAAAAACTGAATATATTAACACATAGCCAAGACGCACCGGTTTTTGACACGGTTTTTGACTGTCTTGACTTTTCTCTGTCCTATAGTTACCCAGCGTCTTGATGCAACCTATACAACCTATTCTAAAATACTTGATAACTTCAATTCAACGGCTTAAAGGAAATTAGCATGCCTAAGAGTTGAAGGAAGTTGCCTGTCACTTTTAGCTAGAAATAGAGAAAGCATGAATTTATCAAAAAAGAGAAATATTTACTATGAAAGAATTAAAGTCGTAAACAGTGGGGGGTTTACCTGGTAAAAAAGAACATTTTAAGCTTTCTTGCGAGTATAAACAATATATAGTGGAGTTTGTATTGTGTGTGTGGGGGGGGGGTATACCTGAATATATTGGAGGGGCTAATATGTAAAATAATTTTATTTGAAAATAAAGAATGAAAATGTACTAAACAACTCACATTGTAAATAGCTGTAGCCAAGGCTTCTAGCTCATCAATAATATTCGTTGTTTTATCCATTATGTCTTGGAACTATATGATAATTTAATCACAACGCATGTCCGTTATATATGAAATCTCAAGAGCGAATTGCGATGTAATGTGAAACCATATGTAATCGACTCTCTGATTGGTTTAGAATGAGATGTAACCGACTCTCTGATTGGCTTAGAAGGATGCATGTACTTCCTGTTTCCCATTTCTGGATCAAAACATTCTCCCCACCGATTATCTAAATCAAGTTCTCGGAAATTCTCTTCCCCTAGATCAATACATTCCCCTAGCGATTATGTAAATCACCCCTCGTGTCATTACACTTGGCCAAAAAACAACAACAACAAATAAATCGACCTTGACATCATCCATTATACATTAATAAACCATGAAAATACATCAAAGTGAGAAAAATCCTGTTTTTTTATTCTCTGTAACAAAAACCATAAAAACATGCATGAATTATATAGGTCTGGGAGATTATGTAATCAATTTCTCGGAAATTCATTTCCCCTAGGGAGTCTATGCCCATATATGGTTTGGGATCACGAACTCATGAGGTTAGGTTAGGTTACGCAATCAATTTCTCGGAAATCCATTTCCCCTAGGGAGTCTATGCCCATATATGGTGTTCGTACGGAGTTAGACTAAATTGTAGATGGCAGCAGTGGTGTCGGCCCGAAGGCCCCCTCCTCACTAGATCCTCTGACGCAGTAGCATCAATTGCTGTACTAGTACAGAGAAGCTCCTCCTCAACTGTGAGCTCCCTAGCATCAATTGCTGTACTACTTAAGAGAAGAAGCTCCTCCTCAACTGTGAGCTCCCACTCGCTCCATACATCCAAAAAAGATTGAGAACACTATGATCAAAAACTAGAGTTTACGGTCAAAAACGTTTATTATTTCAGATTTAAGGAAAGTTTCACATTTGGGTTTTCCAATGTTTTTAAATATGTTTAAGCAATAAATATCTTAAGCCTCAGCCTTTTTTTTATTCTTTAGAATAATCCATCACCATGAAAATTATACTTTCAGATTCAGCATGTCTAGGAACACACTTTCAGGTTCAGCACGCTAGAGAACCCTAAATGATAAATTAACTCTAAAAGGTTAAAGAATTTCTCTGAAATCACATGATAGGTTAACTCTAAAAGGTTAAAGAATTTTTCTGAGATCACACTTTCAGATTCAGCATGTCAGGGAACACACGGGTGAAACTCTGTGGTCCTTATAATATACAAGTTCCATTTGAACAGTGTTTTGAGGTCCCATAGCCCAACCCCAAAGGGCCATTTGACCTTCTTGTATATACTCCTCCACAGGTCCCAGGGGAAGGGCTACGAGCTATGAGCTATGTCCATTGTTTAAATACAGTAATGGTAAGGGGGTACACAGGAAGATCTTTTCATGAAGGAATGTCTCGTGGGGAAAGGGAATTTTTCATGGATGGGTAGCCAGATTTCCGGGTACTATTTAAAAAATGATCAGAAATTAAATAGAGAAAAGCAAGTTTTTTTTCAACTGAAAGTTAGCAGCAAACTCAAAACATACAAAAAATTTTCGTGTATGAGGGGGTTGTCCCCTCCTCATTAAATCGCTCTTTCTGCAAATTTTTTCTTTAGAAACTTTTCAAAATGTATATTATTTAAAAAGTACCATTGTATTTCAGGATTAGTTCTTAAATAATTGAAACAAAGAGTCAAAGCTTTAACATAAAGACCGGGGTATTGAGGAGGGGGCAGCCTCCTCTTATACGGAATAATTTCCGTTTGTTTTAGGTTTCAATGTTGCTCCTTACTTTCAGTTGAAAAAAGTTTTTTTTTTTATTTAATCAGAAAAAGAACTGAAAATGAAAATGTTCTACAGAAAAATGGAATTTTGAAGTTACCCAGACTTATAATTAGATTTTCACATTTCAACGAAAGAAATTCAAAATGAACTTTGAAAAATCATGAGAATGTAACAGTGACAAGGTAAACCACAACAAAACCCTACTGAAATATTCCAACTCTTGCATTTCAATGAAAGAAATTCAAAATGAACTTTGAAAAATCAAGAGAATGTAACTGTGACTAGGTAAACCACATCAAAACACTACTGAAATATTCCATCTTGCATTTCCACGAAAGAAATCCACCTCCTGACCTTGCGTAAGTGGGGCAGCTCTTGAAGGCCCAGGCAACGCACGATGGAGGGCAGATGGGTCGGCGATGTTACATTCTTGCATAGATTGGTCTGCGGCTTGTGCAGGCAGCGTCGGTCTTGAATAGCCGATATGGGGGTTGGATGGGCCAGTGTATTTGATAATTGATGGTCTTAAAGGAGTAGCCTCATCCTCCCTTGCCCTCTTTCTTGGAGGGGACATACATTCTTCATAATTGTCCTTAAAGAAGAGAAAAAAGTTAGTATTGAAATAACGATTCCTTGTTAGAGAAGAAAAATTAGTACCCCCCCCCCCCAACCCCCTAACCATAATTTTGTCTAGAAAGCATTTATCACAATGAAGTCCCTCTCCCCCTTTTCAGCAAAGCAAAAGGAAAAATTTGCGACAGGCAGTAGCTCCTATTTTTACCATTTAGAGAAAAAATTAAATACACAACTTGTGGGAAATTAACCTGAAAAGCATAGAAATCCTATTTTTACCATTTAGAAAATAAATTAAAAAACTATTATTATTTCTTAGGGCCAGCAGCTGCATCAAATCCAAGCTAATGATTTAAAATCTAGATGGCCAATCTAGATGCCTCAAAATAGCCAGCCATAAATATGGTAGAATTAAAAACTAACCAAACATTAAACTTCAATGTTATATATATATATAGGAAGGGCTACATTAGTTTTCTTGTCAAAGGGTGTACATGTCTGCACAGTGAATCCATCCCCTTGCGGTTTACGGGGGGAAACATTTTGTTTTTATCTTGCAGCAAAGCTGCTAGAAGCGAGTCACTGCCCCGTCCCCCCTCCCGCACATAAACACTTGAGTTCTCAAAATGGAAGACAAATTTTTTATATTAAAATATTTATCATAACTGTCACCAGCCCCCCTAGCAATTTATAAGATTTACTGTAGAAAGATACACCACTAAAATTGACTGAAAAAAAGCGTCTTTTTCGTGAAACCATTATAATGCTTAATTCCATGGTTCCCTACATACCGGATGAGCGTTGACAGTATGTGATAATTACCCCTATTTAAATATTTAAGGAAATGTTAAAGTTAGGTTGACGGCTTAAAGGAAATTAGCATGCCTAAGAGTTGACGGAAGTTGCCCTGTCACTTTTAGCTAGAAATAGAGAAAGCATGAATTTATCGAAAAAGAGAATTATTTCCAATGAAAGAATTAAAGTCGTAAACAGGGGGGGGTTTACGTGGAAAAAAAGAACATATTATGCTTTCTAGCGAGTATAAACAATATATAGTGGAGTTTGTATTGTTGGGGCGGGGGGGTATACCTGAATATATTGGAGGGGCTACTATGTAAAATAATTTTATTTGAAAATAAAGAATGCAAATGTACTAAACAGAACTCACATTGTAAATCGCTGTAGCCAAGGCCTCTAGCTCATCAATAATATTCGTTGTTTTATCCATTGTGTCTTGGAACTATATGATAATTTAATCACAACATATGTCCGTTATATATGAAATCTCAATGGCGAATTGCGATGTAATGGGAAACCATATGTAAGCGACTCTCTGATTGGCTTAGAATGATATGTAACCGACTCTCTGATTGGCTTAGAAGGAGGCATGTACTTCCTGTTTCCCATTCCTGGATCAAAACATTCTCCCCACCGATTATGTAAATCAAGTTCTCGGAAATTCTCTTCCCCTAGATCAACACATTCCCCTAGCGATTATGTAAATCACCCCTCGTGTCATTACACTTGGCCAAACAACTACAACAACAACAAATAAATCAACCTTGAAATCATCCATTAGACATTACCATCAAAATACATCAAAGTGAGAAAAATCCTGATTTTTTATTCTCCGTGACAAAAACCATAAAAACATGCATAAATTATATAGGCCCGGGAGATTATGTAATCAATTTCTTGGAAATCCATTTCCCCGCGGGAGTGTATGCCCATATATGGTTTGGGATCACGAGCTAATGAGGTTAGGTTACGTAACGTATTCAATTTTCGGAAATCCATGTCCCCTAGCAAGTCTATGCCCATATCTGGTGTTTGTACAGAGGTAGACTCAATTATAGATGGTAGCAGTGGTTTCGGCTTGAAGGGCTCCTCCTCCCTAGATCCTCTGATGTAGTAGCATCAATGGCTGTACTACTACAGAGAAGCTCCTCCTCCTCAACTGTGAGCTTCCTAGAATCAATTGCTTTACTAGTAAAGAGAAGAAGCTCCTCCTCCTCAACTGTGAGCTCCCACTAGCTCCATACAACCTAAAAAGATTGAGAACACTATGGTCAAAAAATAGAGTTTACGGTCAAAAACCTTTATTAATTCAGATTTTATGGAATTTCATATCTGGGGTTTCCAATGATTTTAAAAATTTCTAATCAATAAATATCCTAAGCCTCAGCCTTTTTTTTTTATTCTTTAGAATAGTCCATCACCATGAAACTTGTACTTTCAGATTCAGCATGTCTAGGAACGCACTTTCATGCTCAGCACGATAGAGAACCCTAAATGATAAATTAACTCTAAAAGGTTAAAGAATGTCTCCAAAATCACATCATAGGTTAACTCTAAAAGGTTTAAAGAATTTCTCTGAAATCACACTTTCAGATTCAGCATGTCAGGGAACACACGGGTGAAACTCTGTGGTCCTTATATACAAGTTTGATTTGAACAGTGTTTTGAGGTCCCATAGCCCAACCCCAAAGGGCCATTTGATCCGTTGATTTTGAATTGAAGTTATCAAGTATTTTGGGCAATAGGTTGCATCATGACTGGGGTGGGTAATTGTAGACAGAGAAAAGCCAAGACAGATAGTCCAAGTAATTGAGAGGCAAATGTTTAAATGGCTGAGGCACGGGTAAATGGCAGGAGTATGAATGACTCTCTTATTGGACACATACTTGTCGTGGAAACAAAAAATTTTTGTTTCCATTGAGACTTCAGAGGGATAAAAATTTTAAAACATGTGATGCATTTTCTCTTTTCAAGGTTATCCTTGGAGGAGGACGATCAAAATTTCAAGCAAACACAACAGCTGATCCTGAAAACCGTTTAATTGCTAGTATATATATATATATATATATATATATATATATATATATATATATATATATATATATATATATATATATATATATATATATATATATATATATATATATATATATATATATATATATATATATTTTTGAGGAGGACACTCCCCCACAAGCATAAGGGCAAGGGTTTTAAGTTATGCCCTGGGGGCATGTAAGGTTTTTATAGAAGGCGTTGTCGTAGAAACTTCAAAACAGGTTCATTCGATTGGAAATTAAAGGGCTAGTGCCCTTTTTAATAGTCGAAAGTGATCCGAGTGTAACTAGCCCCCCCCCCCACGCCGATCTTTTCCCCAAACTTCATCACTGTGTATGAAATTATTAGTCAATGACCATCTTTTTTTCAAATTGAAGGTATATACATTTCGAGCATAAATCTATTCATCATATCAAATAATTTGTTATTTATCTGCTAAATTTTTTCTATAATATAAATGGCTATCTCTTTTCCTCAAGAGATTTGTATAGGTTAAATGCAAATAAAAACTGCACACAATCCACCAGTGGGTGGACTCCCCCCCCCCTTGAATCTCCTGCTACGACCCTTATTGAAATTTAGCATACCATATACCCAAGGAGCTTTTTTTAAATTAAAAAACAAATAAATTTAGCTTAGTTTATTCTGAGTCCTGTATTTGATAGCTTATAGAGTATACCGAGCTATTTGAATGACAAATTAGCATTATTTTCTTGAAAGAATGAGATTGCTGAAGAGCTGATTGAATCAGAAAAATAAGTATTAAATTATCAAGCAGATTCGTGTTCGCTGATTAATTTGTAGTTATGCAAATTTATAATTCCCTCTTCCCCTTTCATGGAAAAACAGCATTTTTTTCAGTTAATTTTTTTAATTGACATAGCATTTTTATATAATAAGAGGAGCAATTGTCTGACAAAGGCTTACTGATAACAGCAGTTAATGCAAATATTATTTGAGAAAATATGAAATAATAAATATAATACTTTTTTTAATGCCTACAAAAACGTTCCAGTGAAAGATTGAATTAGTGTTTATGCTCATTCAAAAATCAGTAACTCATGAAACAGGTTTAGCATGCATTAAGGCGAACAAACTACAAGAAACTATGATTAAAATGAACTGTTGCCTTACAGCTATAATTTTGTTATTAGAGCCATTGACTTTTCCCAAACTAAATGATCAAAATTAAGTTGTTTACTTTTGGCTACCATTTTTTTACAGGAAACATTTACTTTCCCTTGAGTTCAAATTTGAGCTAATAAGAATGGGGAAGTAGAATATTTTATCAGTACTTTAAAATTACTGCAATACATATTTTAGCATACAAATTAAAGTTTAGCTTATAGATGAATGGGAAATAGTTTGATCACAGCAATATTAGGCTACTCTTACAATAAAATCACTTCTTAGAAATTGTTGCATGTTATATAAACATGTCTATCCCCTAAAGAGAGTCAAGATGCAACGTATCCCACATAATTTTACCCTTTATCAAAATTACTATATCTTGAACTTCCCTCTGTCTCCAATTGTTTTTATAACAATGAAGTAAAATAGCAAAGAAACGAAGTTTAAAACTTGCATATAGTATCTTTAAGGCAAGAACAAACTTAATGGGGTGGATTTGATATTTGCAAAGAAATTTTGTATATTGTAATCAAAATATGGTAATAATCTGCTAATTTTAGGACTAAGATATAATGACGACATAACAGCTAAAATATTAAAATGTGATATTCTATGTGAAAAGTGACATGAATTACTAATTTATTCTTACTATAAAGACTTGTTGACCTTGACAATAAAACCATCCCTGCTGAAATTTCCGCCCAGAAATTTTGTGCCATCTATCCAGAAATTTCCGCCATCTATTCTAATTGCCCTAAAATAGCTATTGTCAGTGAACCTTCTACCAGCCCACCAAAAAAACTAAACAACTCAGGGTTTCAGTAAGGACCATGAAGAAACAGCATCTGTTTTGATAAGGGTGCTGGTAAAAAGGTAGCATTATGATAAAAAAGCTATAATGGGTTAAGGGAAGAGGTGATCATGCTCATATTTCGGATAAACCCAGCTTACTATTTGACTCAAAAGCACCCAAATGACTCATCTTAATTATTAAGTATTATCATAGAAAAGTTAAACTTTAAATAGTGACGAAGACCACACTGCCTTTCCATAACAAACAACAAAAGCACGAAGAACAATAGGGAAATCTTTTTGCAAGACAATAAACATGCTAATATCATTAACCAGCAATAATTCTTGGAATCTTGCAGAATTGAAAATCTTAATTTTCTTCCATCTCATTGAATCGCCTTGTTTTAACTCACTTTTTATCAGTCCTGGTTGAACTTCGCTTAAGTAAAGATGCTAGGACTGCTTTGAAATTTTTTTTATTGTTTTATTGGTCGCATTTTTTTTGTGAGTCTTATCTTTTACATATTTTTGTCTTGCTGAGGACGGTCCTTGGACATAGGGCCGAAATATTCATTCAAATTATCTCCACTGTCTTGCAAAAAGGTTTCCCTACTGTTCTTCGTGCTTTTGTTGTTAGTTAAACTTTACTATAGGGACTAGGGGATAGAGTGGGACAAGAGTCCCCTTCAAATATGGAAAAAACTGTATATAATTTAAAAGTGAAAGAAATTATTACAAATATGGAAAAAACTGTATATGATTTAAAAGTAAAAGAAATTATTACAGAAAAAAGGGTTGTTTTTCAGATGAATGTAAAGAGTGACATTAAACCTGAAGTATAAATAATTGTTCCTACATTAGGACCCTTCCCCCCAACTGTGAAAACTGTGAAAATCTGAGGGAACCTGTGCACTAAATGGTACACACCGCTATAGACTGTATCAAGGTAACCAGAAACGAAACCCGCCGAACGGGTATTTGCAATACAGAAATGGAATGCAAAGCGTGGTTTTCATTGCGTTTACAATATTTAAACTGTTGTCTTTTGGGATTCAGGGCGGCAAAAAGGTACCTAGGTTAGGTTACGTATTTAATATATGCTATGCTTTACCCCCCACCCCGCCCCTCCTGTGCATATACATAGACAAAATTTGTTTATAAAATATTATTAAAAGTAACCCACTCTTTGTTGATTCGCTAATCGTTGTAAACAAAGTTATCTTATGAGAATCAACCGTGTGAAGAACTATAGGCATAGACATTCCTGTTATCAAATCTTTATTAAAATCTGATAACAACTCGAAGCCGTTTATCGCGTTCATCATCTCTATACCTTCTTCCTACCCATCTTATAGTTCTGCTCCAAATCCCTTTTCTTGCCTGAATTCCTTCTGTTGATGTTTTCTCTGTTGATGTTTTGACTTCCTTCTCTTTTGTTGTTTTTTTGAACCGGAAACCCTTTTTCTGAGTCATCTACTTCAAACTTCACATTTAAAGGTCATGTGGATGGCTATTACAACGATGGCGAGAAACCCTATTTGATCTGTGGTGCTGATGATTGCTCGGTTTATATTTGGAACTACCAAGGTCGATGTTACGTCCAAAGTTTACAAAGAATATAATAGCTGTCGCTTTTTATTATGAAAAAAAGAGAACAAATTTTTTCTACCCAACCAAAAAAAAAATTTTCCTTTTTATTAAATAAACGATTTTATTAAATAATTTTTTAGGGGTTTAAGGCCATTTATAGAACTTCCCGTAAATTTGTTTTCAAAATAAAATTTTACTATAATGTGTAACAGAGATAACAGCTACTAATTCTGAATAATTTACTAACGGCAATTTTTCTAATTAGCCATTTTTTCTTAAAACGCATTTTTTGGTTACCATGGGCCGTGGTCGTTCCTCTATGAGGTTTCAGCTACCGCTCCAACAATGGTTGTTGTCATCTTACTCTTCATATTTAAAAAAGATAATTTAAAAAGCGAAATATGTATAGCATCTCTTATTACTCGGGTATATATTCTGGCGAAAAATTGTTCGTCAGACTTTCTTTGTCTCATTGCCTGATGTCTGTCTCAGGACACAATCGATTTGAGCAGATCAGACAACACAGGTTTCGTATTTTCGACGTAACACCTTTAATTAGGTATTTTTGTTGGCGTTGGTTAATGGGGATAAATGTATTTATCCCCATTTGAAAGTTTATTTGTACAAATTTCGTAAAACAAGAATGTTCCCTCTTCCCACGAGTATTATGACACATCCTTTGGTATGCCCCTTTGTTTTTTTTTCTTTTCGATTTGGTTTCGCGTTTTTGGTGCTTGCATATGTGGAAATGGTTTTACGTCACCATAATCTATTTGTGTATACCTGGGTTTAGAAGCACATCCAGGATTTTTGTTCGGGAGGGGGGTACTAATTCTTTTATTTAGGGGGGGGTGATTACATAAAAAAAACCTCAAAAAACGCATACAAAATTTCTTTATGTCCATTTTTGTTACGTTTTTACGAGTCAAACAAACATTTCGGGGGGGGTGGGGGGGGGGGGGGGTTCAAACCAGGTAACCGGATTGCCTGGGTCTCAAATTTATACCTGGGTCTGGGTCTGAATAATACCTGGCTCTGAAATTTATTGAAGGTATGTACCAGCCAGTAGGAGGAACTTTAGTTTAGCATGAACTATACATTGCTTTAATTGGTCAAATGCAGTTCTATATACCAATGTAAAGAGCATGCACTAGAAAATTAAAACATGCATCTTCAATTGAAAAGAGTATCGCCATCTATTCTAATTACCCTAAAATAGCCATTGTCAATGAACCTTCTACCAGCCCCACAAAAAACTAAACAGCTCAGGGTTTCAGTAAGGACCATGAAAAAACAGTATCTGTTTTGATAAGGGTGCTGGTAAAAAGGTAGCATTATGATAAAACAGTTATAATGGGTTAAGGGAAGAGGCGATCATACTCATATTTAGGATAAACCCAGCTTACTATTTGACTCAAATGCACCCAAATGACTCATCTTAATTATTAAGTATTATCATAGAAAAGTTAAACTTTAAATAGTGACGAAGACCACACAGCCTTTCCATAACAAACAACAAAAGCACGAAGAACAATAGGGAGATCTTTTTGCAAGACAATAAATATGTTAATATCATTAACAAACAAATATTCTTGGAATTTTGCAAAATTGAAAATCTTAAATTTTTTCCATTTCATCGAATCGCCTTGTTTTAGCTCACTTTTTATCAGTCCTGGTTGAACTTCACTGAAGTAAAGATGCTATGACTGCTTTGAATTTTTTGTTATTGTTTTATTGGTTGCATTTTTTGTGAGTATTATCTTTTACATATTTTTGTCTTGCTGAGGACGGTCTTTGGAACTAGGACCGAAATATTCATTCAAATTATCTCCACTGTCTTGCAAAAAGTTTCCCTACTGTTCTTCGTGCTTTTGCTGTTGGTTAAACTATACTATAGAGACTAGGGGATAGAATGGGACAAAAGCCTCCTTCAAGTATGGAAAAAAAACTGTATATGATTTAAAAATGAAAGAAATTATTACAAATAAAAAGGTTGTTTTTCAGATGAATGTAGAGTGATATTAAACCTGAAGTATAAAATTTTTTTCCTACATTAGGACCCTTCCCCCCACTCAGCCATTTTTTTTTCACGTTGAAATTTCACTGATTATTTCAATGCTGCATCTAGGATGTAGGAAGGCAGCTCTTTATAGACGCTTTGTATCATTTTTTCTTTCTAGGTTTCCTGTTGTTGGCACAACAAATGAAAGTCCCGGTTGCGTCTTCTGTCACTCTGTTTGAATGATAACCATCAATTATGTTCGCTTGTGATTAGCGATTTAGCACAGTTATTTGATATACTATTCCCAAACATGGAATATCTAGTTGGAGTTGGTTGGACACCAGAAGGAAAATATTGAGTTAGTCCCTAATACGTTTAAATATTTAAATATTAAAAAAAAATAAAAAAGACTTCATATTAAAAAATCTACAAAAGATTTAAATGCCAGAGAATTCTCTGAACTCTCTGAATCTCTTTGACAGAAAGTGGAGGGCTCCTCGGATCTTTCCTCTTTTTTTCTTCTCTTCCGGTTTCTTCTCCTTTTCTTCTTTATTTTGACGACCAAAAATAAAATGGGGTTTCCACATGATACCCCATCTGTTATAGACGATCGTTGTCGTTGATCCTAAAAATAAAATTAAATGCACTTGGGCACTATTTGAAATGAATGGGCACTTGAAAGACAATATACGTTTAGAAAAATTGTGTTTCTGCAGAATTTCTGTGCAATAAATCTAGTAAATCTTCATTCGCTTTTCTGAGCGTCCATCTGCTCAAAAACTATTTTTGACTACTATCATCACTGTAGCATCTAACATTCTAATCTCGTGTTGTTAGACTTATCTTTCTATTCTTCCACACTTTTTTTAACTGTGAAAAAACACCCTGAGCCTTGGCTACTCTTCTTTTATCATCTTCACTGCTCACACCATCTTTATTAATAATAATACGTAAGGTAAGTGAAGCTGCCCACCTGATCAATCTTTTCATTACCCAACGTCTCCTTTTCATCTTCACTTATTCCTAGCCTTAGTGACTTACTGTTCTTAACATTAAATTTCAAACCCATTCTAGCACCCTGAACTCTAAAAACCTCAAAAAGTTCATTCATTTCCTCACACTTTCATCTATGATGCTTAAATCATCATCATAATCTAAGTCCATAAGACTTTCCTCCCCATTTGAGTCCATGGTCTCCCACTGCTTTCCTGTGCTCCTTAGACAAAATCCATCAAAACAAGCCATGTACAGGGGGATAGAACTAGAACAGAGCAAAAGGCCGGCGAGTTAAAAGAATGCTCCCAGCGAGGGACCCAGTTGACCCCCACTAGTGTCGCAACGCCACCGCTGGCAGAGGAGACGGTGTTCGGCTCACTTTGATTTAGTTTTGCGGCAATTTTTTTGCATCAACCGCAAAGTTGGAGCTTTCCTTTTCTCAGGAAGTATTTCACGTGAAAATATTTTATTTATTTTGGTATAACCTTAGTTATCTTTCATTATGCCGAATTAGTACTTTATTACGTCACAAAAATATACCTTACGATCATATAAAGAGTAAAAGGCCTGTGAATGAACAACACCGTTAAAAGCTTTGGACAAATCAAGTACACATATATGCAGAACGAGTCCCTTAACGCTAGCATCTCTTAAAAGAACTGAAAGGGCTCGATGCGCATGCTGGAAAAAAATACGTTGCCAAAAAAAAGAAATTACGTCACAATAATATACCAATGGAATTATAGATATACTTCCAACGAACCGGAAGTATAGGATCATAATCTCTCTTTTTCTTGTTGGTGAAAGGATGTTAACAGTTCGTCGGCCTATTGTAGATTATTTGAAAAAAACTACGTTTTCTAAAGAGTTAAAGAGGCTGAGTTACAAGGTCGAACCTTAAAACGTACAGGGATTAGGAGGCACAGTTGGGGGGCTGTCGCCCCCAAACCCCCGCTTTCGCAGCCTTTAAATAAAAAAAAATTTAAACTGAAAGTAAGGAGCGACATTAAATCTTAAAACGAACAGAAATTATTCCGTATATGAAAGAGGCTGTGCCCTCCTCAACGCCTCGCTCTTTACGCTAAAGTTTTTATTGTTTAAAAAAAGAGTTGTGAGAAAGTCAAACTTTAGCGTAAAGAGCGAGGCGTTGAGGAGGGCACAGCCTCTTTCATATACGGAATAATTTCTGTTCGTTTTAAGATTTAATGTCGCTCCTTACTTTCAGTTTAAATTTTTTATTTTATTTAAAGGCTGCGAAAGCGGGGGATTTGGGGGGCGACAGCCCCCCAACTGTGCCTCCTAATCCCTGTACGTTTTAAGGTTCGACCTTGTAACTCAGCCTCTTTAACTCTTTAGAAAACGTAGTTTTTTTCAAATAATTTCTGCACGTTTTTGTACAGTTTATTACTTATTATTGCTTGACTAACTGTTAGCTGATCGTGTCAGGAGTTGAAGTTGGGGGCTGCCGCCCCCCAAACCCCCGCTCTTGAACATTCTTGTGTTAAGGCTTTTAATTCCTGAATACTCAAATCACGTCGTACAGGGTGCCTCCTAATCCCTGTACGTTTTAAGGTTCGAACTTGTGACTCAGCCTCTTTAACAGCCCCCCCAACTGTGCCTCCTAATCCCTGTACGTTTTAAGGGTTGAGCTTGTAACTCAGCCTCTTTAACTCTTTAGAAAACGAAGTTTTTTTTCAAATAATACACATAAACAGGTTAGACATGCTTTGTTATGAAAATTGACGCGCAGATATTTTCATAACAAAGCATGTCTAACCTGTTTATCTGTATTATTTGAAAAAAACTAAGGTTTTTCGTAAATGTAAATTCGGGGGATAATTTTTTCGGTCTGAAAATATCAAAAGGCCCTAACAGGTCGAATTCTGCTTCGAATAAGCCCTTATTCACCCAGATCCGGGACCAACTGTGTCCTGTAGGCTTGGCTAACAAAAAAAAAGAGATGATGATGAATTTAAGGGGAGATATTTGTTTTTTTGATAACAGGGAAGAAGTGATTGGAATGAGCTGAAATTTCGAGGTTAAGCTCCCGGGCCCTGGGAAAGCTTAACCTCTAAATTTCAGCCCAATCGGACAACGTTAAAGGGGGGCTGTGGTGGGAGGGTCCAAACTTCCGGCCCAGTTTACCCCATGAAGATAAAGTCGGAGGAGGATGAAATTTTGCAAGTTTCTTAGTTTGAGCTTGGGCCATACAATACGATTACCGCCGTCTCTCTGGGACCTCTAGGACGTGAAATCGCTTAACACTGTGGTGGGTCGACTCTTTATAGAGGCAAACGTGTGCCTCCTTGATAAACGCTACGACGCATTTTTGTCGTATGATGGAATTTGTCGCGGATGGAATAAGAAAACAAAAAAGTGGAAACAAGGAAAGCTTAAAAAAAGAAAAACAAAAATTATTAACTCCAAAATAAAAATGCCATTAAAAAATGGTGTTTATGTTTTTATTTTAATTGTTAGTTATTTCAGTAATAAATCTTCAATTTTAATATAAATATTTAATGATTTTCCATTTTTGTAGCTGGACTGGTTTATTTTGATGGACTTGAAGTTGCCAAAAATACCACTTATAATATCATGAAAGCTATTAGAAATTGGTATATATATTTCTCTAGAAACAGAAGAATCGTAATTGTTGTAACATTTTCCAGTATAACTTTAAACTAGAAAAAAACAAAACACCGTAGCGATTGATAAAAAAATTTTTGTTTTCATTGAGACTCTTCAGAGGGATAAGAATTTTTAAAACATGTGATGCATTTTCTCTTTTCAAGGTTATCCTTGGAGGGGGACGATCAAAATTTCAAGCAAACACAACAGCTGATCCTGAAAACCGTTTAATTGCTAGTTACCTGAAGGTGTATCAATCTCTTCGACACATACAATCTCGTTTTCATCATTGCTTTTAGCCGCCATGTTCTGAAAAGGGAGATCAAGTCAGTCAAATATAGTTTAAAAGCAAGTGTCTTAGCTCAACCCCATTCAAGCTATTCCCTTCTAAGATAGTTGAAGGCACACAATCTAACACAAATCGGAGAATATATCACACGAAATATCTCATGTTTTTCTGATGCAAATTTTCTCAAAAGCCCAAAAACGCGTATCTAATTTTCTCTTCCATTTTGTAAATTTTACCATCTAAGTAATTTTCTATTCTTGTAGTTTATTTTTGATTAATATACATTGTCAATTAAAACTTGAATCCAAACTAAAAACACATGTTCTACCATAATTTATACGGTAGACGGCATGTGGCATCAGCAACAGGATAAAATGCCAGAAAATAATACATAAAAATAATAAGTTATCACTGTGTATGAAATTATCAGTCAATGACCATCTTTTTTTCAAATTGAAGGTACATACATTTTTCGAGCATAAATCTATTCATCATATCAAATAACTTTTTATTTATCTGCTAAAATTTTTTCTATAATATAAATGGCTATCTCTTTTCCTCAAGAGATTTTTATAGGTTAAATGCAAATAAA
This sequence comes from Artemia sp. Qi Xiang Cuo, assembly GCF_049724085.1. Lineage (NCBI taxonomy): Eukaryota > Metazoa > Arthropoda > Branchiopoda > Anostraca > Artemiidae > Artemia > Artemia sp. Qi Xiang Cuo. Next base: position 52,411,758 of record NC_142814.1, read on the forward strand.
AACTGCTCTCAATCCACCAGTGGGTGGACTCTCCCCCCCCCGTGAATCTCCTGCTACTACCCTTATTTAAATTTAGCATACCATATACCCAAGGAGCTTTTTTTTTTAACTAAAAAACAAATAAATTTAGCTTAGTTTATTCTGAGTCCTGTATTTGATAGCTTATAGAGTATACCTAGCTATTTGAATGACAAATTAGCATTATTTTTTTGAAAAAATGAGATTGCTGAAGTGCTGATTGAATCAGAAAAATAATTATTAAATTATCAAGCTGATTCGTGTTCGCTGATTAATTTGTAGTTATGCAAATTTATAATTCCCTCTTCCCTTTTCATGGAAAAACAGCATTTTTTTCAGTTAATTTTTTAAATTGACATAGCATTTGTATATGATAATAGGAACAATTTTTTGACAAAGACTAATGCAAATATTATTTTAGAAAATATGAAATAATAAATATAATACTTTTTTTAATGCCTACAAAAACGTTCCAGTGAAAGATTGAATTAGTGTTTATGCTCATTCAAAAATCAGTAACTCATGAAACAGGTTTAGCATGCATTAAGGCGAACAAACTACAAGAAACTATATGATTAAAATGAACTGTTGCCTTACAGCTATAATTTTGTTATTAGAGCCATTGACTTTTCCCAAACTAAATGATCAAAATTAAGTTGTTTACTTTTGGCTACTATTTTTTTACAGAAAACATTTACTTTCCCTTGAGTTCAAATTTGAGGTTAAATTTCTCCAAAATGAAATGACCAAACTTGAATTGTTTAACTTCAATTATAATTCCTTAAAGACAACCAGAATTTACTAATAAGAATGGGGAAGTAGAATTATTACCTGGGTCTCAAATTTATACCTGGGTCTGGGTCTGAATAATACCTGGCTCTGAAATTTATTAAATAAAAAAAAACAAGTTTTTTAAACTGAAAGTAAGGAGCGACATTAAAACTTAAGACGAACAGAAATTAGTCCGTATACGAAAGGGGCTGGCCCCTCCTCAACGCCTCGCTCTTTACGCTAAAGTTTGACTCTGTCTCACAACTTTATTTTTTAAAACAATAAAAAACTTTAGCGTATAGAGCGAGGCGTTGATGAGGGGACAGCCCCTTTCATATACGGAATATTTTCTGTTCGTTCTAAGTTTTAATGTCACTCCTTACTTTCAGTTTAAAAAACTTGTGTTTTTTTATTTAATTTCTGATCGTTTTTTAGTTAATGCAGCTTTTATTTGCATAAAAATTTTACTTTTCTTTTGCTAAATGGATGTCTTTACAAATTAACTTACGTAACTAACTTCTATATTCGTATATTTTGTTTCTGGCAAAAAACACAAAGTTGCAGATTTTTGCAGATATGAGCTTGAAACCTATTTAATGGGGTATTCTGATATGTTGAATCTGACGGTGTGAATTTCATTAAAATTCTTTCACTTTTAGGGGATGTTTCCCCCTCTTTAAAAACTCAGGTAAATTTTCTCAGGCTTGTAGCCTTTGATCAGTAATACTAAACTTAATAAAATTTATATATTTAGAATCAGCATTATAAACACATTCTTTTGATACATTTATTGACATCAAAATTCCGTTTTTAAAAGTTTCGATTACTATCGAGCCGTATCGCTTGTTTTTTTAGTGTTTTTTTTATTACGTATATGTTATTACGTATATGAGGGGGTTCTCCCCTTAGTCAATACCACACTCTTTACGTTAAAAGTTAAAAAAAATTTTGATTCACAAACCCCTGAATCACAAAGGTCGTTTAATTAGAATAGATAGCTCTTTTGAAAGCACTAAAAAAAACTGTAGCGTAAAGAGCGAGGTATTGACTTGGGGGAGAACCCCCTCACATACGTTATAATTTCTGTTTGTTTTAAGTTCTAATATTCCTTCTTACATTTCAGTTGAAAAAAACTTTTTTTTTTTTTTAATTTCTGCTCGTTTTTAAAATAATGCTTGGAAATCCGGCGCCCCCTTCATAGAACTGTCCCTTACCCCAAAGAAACATCCTCTACGGAAATATTCTCCTGAGTAACCCCCTCCTCTAGCCCCCCCCTCCAGAACAAATCCTTCCTGAAAATGGTTGTATACTTCCCAATAACCAACAAATAATGCTGGCAAGTCCGGCGCCCCCTTCATGGCAATTTCCCTTCCCCCATGAAAACTTCCTTCATGAACAGATCCTCCAACATAACCACCGACCCACCCTTCCCTCCCACTACCAGAAAAAACCTCCTGAAAACTTCTGTATACTTCCCAATAACCAATACTATATGTTAACATTGGGTAAAGTTCATAACTTTTAGCCCTCCCTCTGGGAAATTCGGGGGATTAAGTCATCCTAAAAGACATATTTATCATATTTTCGACCATGCTGAACAAAATGGCTATCTCGAAATTTTGATCGGGTGACTTTGGGAAAAAAATAAGCGTGGGAGGGGGCCGAGTTGCCCTCAATTATTTTTTGTCACTTAAAAAGGGAACTAGAACTGTTTATTTCCGTTCCAATGATCCCATCAATTATTTTATAGGACCACTGGGTCGATACTATCACCCCTGGGAAAAAAAAAAAAAAAAAAACAAACAAACAAACAAATAAACACGCAACCGTGATATTTCTTCTGGCAAAAAATGTAAAATTCCACATTTTTGTAGATAGGAGCTTGAAACCTCTACAGTAGGGTTCTCTGATACGCTGAATATGATGGTGTGATTTTCATTAAGGTTCTATAACTTTTAGGGGGTCTTTCCCCTTTTTTTGAAAATCAGCCAAATTTTCTCAGGCGCGTAACTTTTGATGGGTAGCACTAAACTTGATGAAAGTTATATATTTGAAATCAGCATTGAAATCTGATTCTTTTGATATATCTATTGGTATTAAAAACCCGTTTTCTAGAGTTTCGGTTACCATTGAGCCGGGTCGCTCCTTACTTACAGTTCGTTTACCACGAACTGTTTGATTGAAGGTATGTACCAGCCAGTAGGAGGAACTTTAGTTTAGCATGAACTAAACATTGTTTTAATTGGTCAAATGCAGTTCTATATACCAATGTAAAGTGCATGCACTAGAAAATTAAAACATACATCTTCAATTGAAAAGAGTATCGCCATCTATTCTAATTGCCCTAAAATAGCTATTGTCAGTGAACCTTCTACCAGCCCCACAAAAAACTAAACAACTCAGGGTTTCAGTAAGGACCATGAAAAAACAGTATCTGTTTTGTTAAGGGTGTTGGTAAAAAGGTAGCATTATGATAAAACAGCTATAATGGGTTAAGGGAAGAGGAGATCATACTCATATTTCAGATAAACCCAGCTTACTATTTGACTCAAAAGCACCCAAATGACTCATCTTAATTATTAAGTATTATCATAGAAATATTAAACTTTAAATAGTGACGAAGACCACACTGCCTTTCCATAACAAACAACAACAGCACGAAGAACGACAGTGAAATCTTTTTTCAAGACAATAAACATGCTAATATCATTAACCAACAAATATACTTGTATTTTGTTAAAATTGAAAATCTTAATTTTTTTACATCTCCTCGAATCGCCGTGTGTCAACTCACTTTTTATCAGTCCTGGTTGAACTTGACTGACGTAAAGATGCTAGGACTGCTTTGATATTTTTTTTATTGTTTTATTGGTCGCATTTTTTTGTGAGTCTTATCTTTTACATATTTTTGTCTTGCTGAGGACGGTCCTTGGACCCAGGGCCGAAATATTCATTCAAATTATCTCCACTGTCGTGTAAAAAGGTTCACCTACTGTTCGTAGTGCTTTTTCTGTTGGTTAAACTTTACTATAGGGACTAGGGGAAAAAGTGGGACAATATTCCCCTTCAAGTATGGAAAAAAACTGTATATGATTTAAAAATGAAAGAAATTATTACAAATAAAAGGGTTGTTTTTCAGATGAATGTAAAGGGTGACATTAAACCTGAAGTATAAAAAATTTTTCCTACATTAGGACCCTTCCTCCCACTCAGCCATTTTTTTTTCACGTAGAAATTTAACTGTTTATTTCAATGCTGCATCTAGGATGTAGGAAGGCAGCTCTTTATAGACGCTTCGTATCATTTTTTCTTTCTAGGTTTCCTGGTGTTGGCAGAACAAATGCAAAGTCCCGGTTGCGTCTTCTGTCACTCTGTTTGAATGATAACCATCAAGTATGTTCACTTGTGATTGGCGATTTAGCACAGTTATTTATGTACTATTCCCAAACCTGGAATATCTAGTTGGAGTCGGTTGGACACCAGAAGGAAAATATTGAGTTAGTCCCTAATACGTTTAAATATTTAAATATTAAAAGAAATATAAAAAATTATTCTTATTAAAAAAAATCATAAAACGCCAAAGCCTGCAAGGACGTTCCATGCAGCTCTCATTCTTTTAGAAATTCTATGAACTTCTTTTAGAAATTCTTTTAGAAAATCTATAGCCCTAGAAAAGAGGATAGAACCACATTTTTCCTACAGCCTACTGTTTGAAATACGGTCAGTCAGCCGTGTACCCAGAACAATCTGTAGACAATGTCTCTTTGAAACATTTGGAATATCTTCATCCGCTTTTTGGAGCATCCATGATTCAGAACCACATTTGACCACTGTCGTCACAGTAGCTTCCAATATTCTAATCTTGGTTTGCAGACTTATCTTCCTATCCTTCCAAACTTTAAAAATAAATACCCTGAACATTGGCTATTCTATTTTCAACATCTTCACTGCTCGCACCGTCCTTACTAATATTACTACCAATGTAAGTGAAGCTGTCCACTTGATCAATCTTTTCCTTTCTCAACGTAGCCTTTTCATGTTCACTTATTCCTAACCTTAGCGAATTAGTCTTCTTAACATTAATTTTTAAACATTTTCTAGCACCCTGAACTCGCAAAACCTCTAAAAACTCATTCATTTTGCTCACACTTTCTTCTAGGGTGTTTAAATCCTCAGCATAATCTAAGTCCAGGAAAGTTTTTCCTCCCCATTTGATTCCGTATCTCCCATTGCCTTTTCTGTGTTCCTTAAGACAAAGTCCATCAAAATGATAAATATAAAGGGGTATAGACTACAACCCTGTTTAACTCAAGATTTAATACAAAACCAGTTGCTAACCTCATTTCCTACCTAAACCGCAGCAGTGTTATTGTCGTACATAGCACTAATCACTTCAATGTTTTTATCTGGTATATATACAAGCATAAGACCTTTGCTAAAGCTCTTCTATCAACAGAATCGAACGCTTGCTCTTAATCTATAAAACTGAGGACCAAAGGTGTTTGTGATCAAGCAATTCTTAATTATTAACCTAAGAACAAAAATATGGTCGGCACATCCTCTACCCTTTTTAAAACCGCACTGTTTTTCTCTTATCACTTTGTTCACAGCATCTTTCAGTCTAAAAAGTATACATATTAGTAAGTGATTTGCTACCTACAGAGACCAGGCTTAATGCCTCGGTAATTACCACACTCACTCTTATTACCTTTCTTATACAGTGGTTTAATTAAGGTTTTACTAAAATCGCTAGGTACTACCCCCTTTTCAAAAATCATTCATAATCTTGAGTAGCTTATTTCCAACCTCAGGTTCACCATATTTAAGAAACTCATTTACCGCAGAATCAGCACCTGGGGTCTATATGTAAAATACAAATGAATGTGCATTGTCAGTTTAATATACATATACCGAAATTTAGTCATTAAAATGTTAATATTATTTGATTTATTAAAGTTATAAAAGTAAAAACATTTATATATTTTCAGTAAAGTGCAAATTTTGTTCTGGCCTTGGGAAGGCATAGGGGTTTTGCGCCAAACTTATGTTAATTTCTCTCGTTTCTGTTCGTTTTGGGTTTCATTTATTTATCAATGCTGATGTGTAGTAGTTTCACGCTTGGTAGATTATTTGATATTAGTTTTGCTCATTTTTTGTTTAATGGAGTTCTTTACTTTTCTTTGAAAAACTTATTTTGTGGAAAGTTTTTTTTATTTAATTTTTGTCCACTTTATATTGACATGGTCTTCTAAGAGAAAAAGAAAATAATACTTTAAATCTTTTCGTTTTTTAGGACTTCATAGTTTGGCCTGCTATTCGAGTGCCAGAGAAAAATTTTCATCAATTTTTAACAGCCTACACCCTTTTAAAAATCTAGACACAAATAGTACTGTTTAATTTTTATAACTCCTCTAGTTGACCTGTAATGGAAAACTTGATACCAGTCGGAAAAAAAAAAAATCTATTTACTTACTTTGATAGCTTGGATACACTTACGGTATTTTGATTTGTTTAAATTTAAAAGGTAATAGTAGCTCTAAAAATTTGAACATAATTCCTTCAATCATTCTCGGGTCTCTGCGGAGATGCCTTATTGGGACTTGGTATCAACGAAGTGCACTTTAATTGAGTTTTAAGTAAACATTTATTTTTTAAGCATATAAAAATTTGATTTTAGGAAGACTAAAATCTATTCTATAAATCATATACAACAACTTTCTATATAAACCTTATATGCCCCCATGGTATAACTTACAACCCTTGCACTGAGGGCTCTGAGGGGGTTATCATCCTAAAATACCTAATTTCCAGAACTTTCAACTACGTTGAACATAATGGATATCTCTAAAATTTTTATTGGATGTGTTTGGGAAAATGGTGGGCGTGAGAGGGGGGTTAGTCGCTATCCAATCACTTTCAAGTATTAAAAAAGGCTTAAGCCCTTTCAATTTCCAATTGAATGAGCCCTTTTGAAGTTTCTACGACAACGCTTTCAATAAAAACTTTATATGCCCTGAGGGCTGTGGGATAAGTGGTTGTCATCCTTAAAGACCTAATTTCCAAACTTTTAACTACGTTGAATAAAATGGCTATCTAAAAATTTTGATTGGATGTGTTTCGGGAAAAGGTGAGTGAGAGAGGGGGTTAGTTGCCCTTAAATCACTTTTGACTATTAACAATAATACTAGTCCTTTGAATTTCAAATCGAATGAGCCCTTTTTCAAGTTTCTACGACAAAGATTTCAATACAAACCTGATATGCCCCCAGGGCATAACTTATAATCCATGCCCTGAGGGTTGTGGGTGAGTGTCCTCCTTAAAAATATGTTTTCTATCTGGAAATAAACTACCCTGAACAAAATGGCTATCTCAAAATTTTTATTGACTGTGTTAGGGGGAATGATGGGTGTGGGAGGGGGGGGGGTTCTAGTTGCCCTCCAATCACTTTCGACTATTAAAAAGGGCACTAGTCCTTTGAATTTCCAGTTACAATTAACTTTATTCATTTTGACTTTATATTGTTAAACGAAAAATATGTTTGATTTTGCTTGGACAAAATGCTATCTTAGGTCTATATACCTGAAACACTATCTTTACTATTTCAGTAATGACTTGAAATGTGAAAGGAGATGTTAACTGTATATTTTAGAGTGCTGAAGTTGTTATTTAGTTTTTGTAGCATCAGAAAAAAATTGGTAAAAAGCGAATTCTACGGTTAATGTTGTAAATAATGAGGAAATTTAATGTCTCAAAATTTTATAGATGGCGCCGGTTTAAAGTCCTCTGTCCTGCGAATGCCTTACAGCATTAGGACATGCATATATCTCAAGCTGAAAGCCATGTAAAGTTAACTTCTAGAGCCAAGGCTCAAGTATTTTTTGGGGGGGGGAAATTAAAAAAGGCTTGCATTTTAGGCTACACCTGCACCGTAAATTGGAATCTAAATAGAGCAAGTTAACGTGATCTCCTTATGTACTTTTTTGTTCCTTAGCATCTCAAGTTTCTCAATCATCTATGCTGAAATGCCTCAGTAAAATATGGGGTATAAGATTCACATTTCTTAATTATGCTTTAACTGACGGATAAGTGTTAGAAGTTTTGTTAGGTATATATGTTAGGAAAACTAAGTGATTTTTAGATTAGACCTAAAATGAGTATTTGCCTAATAATTTCTGGGTTTCCTAGTGATTACTGTGATATCTAATGAAATATTCCCAACCACCTACAACCAAGCTTCGGTCTTGGAATTCTTTATATAATTTCAAGAAAATTTTGTCCTCAACAGGAAGCTGTTGTACTTGCCTATTCAGCACTAAAATGAATTTACGTTGGTTCAGGTGTTTTTTGTTTCTTTTCCTGTTCAGAATTACTACTATATTAAACGATGTCTATAAAGCACTAACAGTTTTTCTGGGCCTTGGTTAATACAAAATTCACAATAACGTAAAATTAAAACACAAAACACACCCTTGAATCCAAACTGAATAAAATAAATTAAAGGAAAGGGTCTCTGTGTACCATACCCTGATACCCATGCCATTCAGTCTTCCCATTACTTAGTATAATCGTGTATGTAAAGTTTAATATAGAAAATATCATGTGTATTGGTATAGTATCATATAATTTAATTTCATATGTTATCATAATCTCTCATTTTTCAAATGCTTCTAAGATGCACTAGACTTGACTGCTGCTACAAATATAATAAAATTTAGAATTTGTTTTATTTTTTGAAATGACAAACAGGAAAATTGCTCTCGAGAGACGAATTATTTCTACTACTACTAATAATAAGTCATCACTGCCCCAAGCCACCTGAGGTAAACACAGCTGAGACGCTTTTCTTCCACTCCACATTGTTCAAGAGTGTCACTTCATCCTCCCATGAAGTTTTCAACTTCCTTTAGATCTTACCTCGGAATTTCTTTGCACACCACTCCAGGATGTTCAGCTTTCTTTAATCTGTAAACTCTGACTGAACCGTCTTAACTTTTCTTTCATTATAGCTTCAGAAAGTGGGATCGAACCACATTGTTCGTACTGGTATTTGGAGTCTAGTAATGTAAGATATTTGGGCAGAAAACTAGTAAAAACATATAATTTTTGGAATTTCACAGTGTCCATATACAGTAATTTCTTTTTCATTTCAGGATATGCTCTACTACCAAAAGCTTTTAAGAAATTGCCTGAGTCATGTTTCCTAATCCTAGTCGGTTTGGTCATTGGTGGTATTTTCCGATCACTCAATGCTCACAATGTTATGCCTTTAAGTCCCTTAATGTTCTTCTTCTTTCTTCTGCCGCCAGTGATATTTGATGCTGGGTATTACATGCCAAATCGTCTTTTCTTCGATCATCTTGGAACGATATTACTGTATGCTGTTGTTGGTACTATTTTCAACACTTTTGCAATAAGTAAGTACATTGTGTCAACACTCTAGTCTATGTCTGCCTAGCTCAAATTTGGAAGAAAGCCATAAAGAGAATATATTTATTTTATTTCTTTTATTATATTTTTATTTTCATATTTATGATTCTTTTTTTTTCAGTATTATTTCAAAAAAAAAAAAATTGTACCCAAACTACGCAATGTATTGTTATTCATAGGAAATAGAAACATTAAAAAAAATGGTTTTGGATGTAGTCTTTTTGTACATATGTGTTTATATTTAACTCTGTCTATTCCCTCTAAGCACAATCAATGTATTTATTGTTTTTTTGCATATTCAATTCCTAAAGCTACAAAGCCAAAACGAACAAAATGGTTATTTATAAGTTAAAAGTAATATTTGTCTGTTTCTAAAAGTACTTAATGGTCATAGTCACGCGTTAGTGTTCATATGTGGCCGCCTGGCCGTACATTAAACATGCTTTATATTGTTCTTTATTCATAATTACTAAATTTAATAGAAACAACATGCAAAGAAATTTCGGGGAATCTGTAGTTGTTTGTATTAGAAAATGTTTAAAAAAAAACAAAAAAAAAACGCAAACATAACACAATGAGTTTGAATAAGTAAAAAAAAAAATGTCTTATAATTTCTATTAAAGAAAGAATTGTCTGTTACTATTGTAAATCCTTGGTCTTCCAAGCAAAAAGAACAAAACGATGTTTAGAGAACGTATACTTCAATTGAATTTTGAACAACTTAATTTTCTTAAAGATTAAAAGAGCATTGCGTAAAAAAAAATTATAGGAGGCCAAAGCCCGAAAGAGTGTTCGTAAGTCTGTTCCAGAAACTTCTCCCTCTTTTAACGCATTTATGCACTCCTCTACTAAATAGTCCTTTCGGTGGATTCTCTGACTGGTCTGCTGCTGGTTGATCTGTTCTGGTCTTGTCTGCTTTCTTTTGTTTTCTTTCTTTTTTAACTTTAACAAGGTTGACTTTTTGGTTTTTCCCCGCAATGAAATTTATATTCCACATGACTCCTGACATCTTGGTGACTGAAGAACCATTCTTTCCTAAAAATAAAATTAAATGCATTTGGCAGACCTCAAACAATGTGTCAAAAAGGGATTGACCACATGTCGCTTCAGTGGGAGAATTTTTTTATTCATCTCAAATCATTTTCGAAAATGCAAAAATCACCTTTGTATCGTAAAAACTTGTTTACTTCATAAGAAGACAAGCATAGACGATATTGCGACATGTTATGCCTGGGACGCATCAAAGTCACGTTTGTCAACAAAAAAAAACCGAATTTCATTAATGACCAAGGCCGTATCCAAGCGGGGGGAATTACAGCGTTTGAATCTCTGCCCCCATTAAATTTTTGTCCTACTCGCAAAAAAGTAACAAAAATTTTATATACTCATTTTTTTGTAACTCCTCCCCCCCGAAAAATACTCTCATCCCCCCCCTAACAACAATCCTGGATGCACCATTGTAAATCATATGTGGTTTTTCTTTATTTTAGCGTCAAACTCATATTTCAGAAGCAGAAACCTAATATCTAGATTTAGAAGTACTGATCCCAAGCAATGTGGTAAAGAGGGCTTGACCACACGTATTTCAGTGGCAGAATTTTTTTTTTCAATCTGAAATTATTTTTGAAAATGGAAAATCCACCTTTGTATTGTAAAAACTTGTTTACTTCCTAAGGAGACAAGCATAGACGATATTGCGACATTTTATGCCAGGGCTGCATCAAAGTCACGTTTGTTGACTAAAAAGCAAAGTTTTATTAATGATCGAGGCCGCATCCAAGTGGGAAGATTTACCGGGTTTTTACCCCTCCTTCGGCCAATTTGTTTTGACTTACTCGCAAAAATGTAACAACAGTTTTTACAAAATCAATTTAAAAGTTTTTGTAACTCCCCTCCTCCAAAAAATATTTCAGCCCCCCAAACAACAATCTTGAATGCGCCCTAGTCAAGTATATATGGGTTTGGTACTTGTCTAAAATATAAAACACACTCGAGAACTTTTGTTGCGATTACCCGGTTTTTCACGCTGTCTATACCAGACAATAACCTTCGGCTTGTTGAGAAACCCAATAATAGCTGTTATTTTACTTTAATATTTAGTTGGTATTTTGGTTAGGTTAGGTTTTGTTAGGTTTTGTTACTAAAGCATTGTATTTTCATCATATTTTGTTTTATTTCAAGCAGTCACCAAATTTAAATTCTCGAGTGTGTTTTACATAATAGACAAGTATCGTAGTTTTTTGTAATTTTAGCTTCTAAATCATCTTTCAAAAGAAAAAACCTAAAAGTATTCCTAACGTTGAGAAGTTTCCACACAAGATTACCTCCTTTGGAGACACTAAGCGTAGACAGTAATACTATTGTCAAACACAATATATCTAGCTTCTCTAAGGGAGAGAGAGAGAAAGGGAGAGGAGGATTACAAAATTACCTTTAAAAACGTTTCAAAATTTGTTAATATAATGTGTAAAAATTGTGTCGTAAAGCTATGGGAATCACATAAACTCAGCATTTTCAGAACTAAAAACAAAAGCTAAATAAATTTAAATTTGAAGTTTGACTCGAGTCCGATAGCATTATCAAATAACCTGATACTAGAATGAAGGATAGCATGTAGAGGATTTAAACAGGATTCAAACTTAAATATTTTTTTCAACAAAATCACCCATTTCTTTTAATTAAGTTCATTGGAATCAGATATACAACTGGGGTATTGGGAGACGCGGCCTTACTGGTGCGCAAGGCCTTGTGCAGCCGGCAATACGTGGAGTCTGACGTTATCGTCGTAATATAGCGGGAGCAATAATAATGTAGCCTCTAGCGAGACTCATACCAATGTGATTCCTAGGGTTCAGCAGGAAAGTTGTGGTTTAGGGCCAAAAGGGTGTCTAACGAAGGAGGGTTTTGACAGTTTTAAAACCGCTGGCCCCGCTTAATATAAAGGGGGAGCGCAAATTTGGGAACTCAAAGTCGTACATTCCACGGTTTTTTCTGTGAGTCCCCTCATGAAGTCACAAAATCACTCATGTGATTGTAATTCATAACATATTTGGCCCTGTTAGCACGAGGCCCAGTGCGGTAGCACCACTTGCCACCCCCAAAGGACGGCACTGGCTATTGAAGGGGTTGGAATCGAAAATCCACACTAGATACTTCAGACCAATAATAATCTAATATGAAAATAAATTTTGAGTTATCAGATTGTCCAGTTGTGATGCTAGGTAACTTCATGTTGCTCCTTACTTTCAGTTGAAAAACTTTTTTTAAAATTTAATTTCTGATTGCTTTTTTAGACAATGCTGGAAAATCCAGCGGTCCCGTCATAGCAATGTCCCTTCCCCCATGGAAAGATGCTCCCACATAACCCCCGATCCCCCCACTACCAGCAAAAAAATCCCCCCTGAACACGTATGTATATTTCCCAATAAACAATACTATATGTAAACAATGGGTAAAGTTCATAACTTTTAGCCCTCCCCCGGGGACTTTGGGGTATTTAGTTATCCTAAAAGACATAGGTACTATATTTTCGACCATGCGGAACAAAATGGCTGTCTAAAAATTTTGATTGGGTGACCATGGGAAAAAATGAGCGTCCGAGGGGGCCTCCCACGTCACAATAATACACGAATGGAATTATAGATATACTTCCAACGAACATATATATATATATATATATATATATATATATATATATATATATATATATATATATATATATATATATATATATATATATATATATATATATATATATATATATATATATATATATATATATAGATATATGATATATATATATATATATATATATATATATATATATATATATATATATATATATATATATATATATATATATATATATATATATATATATATATATATATATATATATATATATATATATATATATATATATATCATATATCATATATATATATATATATATATCACTGTGTATGAAATTATTAGTCAATGACCATCTTTTTTTCAAATTGAAGGTATATACATACATTTCGAGCATAAATCTATTCATCATATCAAATGATTTGTTCTCTATATGATAAAATTTGTTCTATAATATAAATGGCTATCTCTTGTCCTCAAGAGTTTTTTATATGTTAAATTCAAATAAAAACCTCTCACACTCCCCCCGGGGGTAGACTCCCCTCCCCCCCCCCCTTGAATCTTCTGCTACTACAATTATTGAAATTTAGCATACCATATACCCAAGGAGCTTTTTTTTTAACTAAAAAACAAATAAATTTAGCTTAGTTTATTCTGAGTCCTGTATTTGATAGCTTATAGAGTATACCTAGCTATTTGAATGACAAATTAGCATTATTTTCTTGAAAGACTGAGATTGCTGAAGAGCTGATTGAATCAGAAAAATAATTATTAAATTATCAAGCTGATTTGTGTTCGCTGATTAATTTGTAGTTATGCAAATTTATAACTCCCTCTTCCCCTTTCATGGAAAAACAGCATTTTTTTCAGTTAATTTCTTTAATTGACATTGCATTTTTATATGATAAGAGGAGCAATTTTTTGACAAAGGCTTACTGATAACAGCAGTTAATGCAAATATTATTTGAGAAAATATGAAATAATAAATATAATACTTTTTTTAATGCCTACAAAAACGTTCCAGTGAAAGATTGAATTAGTGTTTATGCTCATTCAAAAATCAATAACTCATGAAACAGGTTTAGCATGCATTAAGGCGAACAAACTACAAGAAACTATATGATTAAAATGAACTGCTGCCTTGCAGCTATAATTTTGTTATTAGAGCCATTGACTTTTCCCAAGCTAAATGATCAAAATTAAGTTGTTTACTTCTGGCAACCATTTTTTACAGGAAACATTTACTTTCCCTTGAGTTCAAATTTGAGCTAATAAGAATGGGGAAGTAGAATATTTTATCAGTACTTCAAAATTACTGAAATACATATTTTAGCATACAACTTAAAATTTAGCTTATAGAAGAATGGGAAATAGTTTGATCACAGCAATATTAGGCTACTCTTACAATAAAATCACTTCTTAGAAATTGTTGCATATTATATAAACATGTCTATCCCCTAAAGAGAAGTCAAGATGCAACATATCCCACATAATTTTTCCGTTTATCAAAATTACTATATCTTGAACTTCCCTCTGTCTCCAATTGTTTTTATAACAATGAAGTAAAATAACAAAGAAGAGAAGTTTAAAACTTTCATATAGTATCTAAGGCAAGAACAAACTTAATGGGGTGGATTCGATATTTGCAAAGACATTTTGTATATTGTAATCAAAATATGGTAATAATCTGCTAATTTTAGAACTAAGATATAGTGATGACATTACTAATTTATTCTTGCTATAAAGACTTGTTGACCTTGACAATAAAACCATCCCTACTTAAATCTCCGCCAAGAAATTTTGTGCCATCTTTCCAGAAATTTCCGCCATCTTTTCTAATTGCCATAAAATAGCTTTTGTCTGTGAACCTTCTACCAGCCCCACAAAAAAACTAAACAACTCAGGGTTTCAGTAAGGACCATGAAGAAACAGCATCTGTTTTGATAAGGGTGCTGGTAAAAAGGTAGCATTATGATAAAAAAGCTATAATGGGTTAAGGGAAGAGGTGATCATACTCATATTTCGGATAAACCCTGCTTACTATTTGACTCAAATGCACCCAAATGACTCATCTTAATTATTAAGGATTATCATAGAAAAGTTAAACTTTAAATAGTGACGAAGACCACACTGCCTTTCCATAACAAACAACAAAAGCACGAAGAACAATAGGGAAATCTTTTTGCAAGACAATAAACATGCTAATATCATTAACCAACAATAATTCTTGGAATCTTGCAGAATTGAAAATCTTAATTTTCTTCCATCTCATTGAATCGCCTTGTTTTAACTCACTTTTTAGCAGTTCTGGTTGAACTCTGAAATTTTTTTATTGTTTTATTGGTCGCATTTTTTTGTGAGTCTTTTGTCTTTTACATATTTTTGTCTTGCTGAGGACGGTCCTTGGACATAGGGCCGAAATATTCATTCAAATTATCTCCACTGTCTTGCAAAAAGGTTTCCCTACTGTTCTTCGTGCTTTTGTTGTTAGTTAAACTTTACTATAGGGACTAGGGGATAGAGTGGGACAAGAGTCCCCTTCAAATATGGAAAAAACTGTATATGATTTAAAAGTGAAAGAAATTATTACAAAAAAAAGGGTTGTTTTTCAGATGAATCTAAAGAGTGACATTAAACCTGAAGTATAAATAATTGTTCCTACATTAGGACCCTTCCCCCCAACTGTGAAAACTGTGAAAATCTGAGGGAACCTGTGCACCAAATGGTAGACACCGCCATAGACTGTATCAAGGTAACCAGAAACGAAACCCGCCGAACGGGTATTTGCAATACAGAAATGGAATGCAAAGCGTGGTTTTCATTGCGTTTACAATATTTAAACTGTTGTCTTTTGGGGTTTAGGGCGGCAAAAAGGTACCTAGGTTAGGTTACGTATTTAATATATGCTATGCTTTTCCCCCCCTCCCCTCCCCTAAAGTGCAAAGACATATCCAAAATTTGTTTGTAAACTATTATTAAAAGTACCCCACTCTTTGTTGCTTAGCTAATCGTTGGAAACCAAGTTATCTGATGAGAATCAACCGTGTGAAGAACTATAGGCATAGACATTCCTGTTATCAAATCTTTATTAAAATCTTATAACAACTCGAAGCCGTTTATCGCGTTCATCATCTCTCTGTACCTTCTTCCTACCCATCTTATAGATCTGCTCCAAATCCCTTTTCTTGCCTGACTTCCTTCTGTTGATGTTTTCTCTGTTGATGTTTTGACTTCCTTCTCTTTTGTTGTTTTTTTGAACCGGAAACCCTTTTCTGAGTGATTTTCTGATTTTTTCCCCCTGTATGAACATAGATATTTTGTTTGACGAACCAACTTTTTTTCACAGTTACGGGAGATGGAGGTTCTTCAATCTCTTCAATTTGGTCTTCAGCCATGTTCTTAAAGGGGAGATCAAATCAGTCAAATATAGTCAAACTTGTATTACTTCAAAAATGTTCAGAAATTAAATAAAAAAGATAAGTTTTTTTTAACTGAAAGTAAAGAGTAACATTAAAACTTAAAGCGAACTGAAAATATTCTTTATTTGAAAGGGACTGTCCCTTGCTCAAAGCCTCGCTCTTTGCGCTAAAGTTTGACTCTTTATCACAATTCTGTTTCTTAAATAATAAAAAACTGTAGCGTAAATAGCGAATATTATAAAGACTATATATAATATTATAAAGACTTATAAAGAATAAATATTATAAGACTATTAACAAGCAAACTATTCTGTATTCAAGGTTAAATATCCCCTTCTCAGTCCCTTAATCTTTATATTAAGTTCAAGTTTTGTTTAGAAAACTGAATTTGGCGTTTAAATACACATAAAAGTTTGCAAAAGATGCCAAAGGCTAAAAAGTATTGGTGGTTTTTTGGTGACTCTAGTGCGAGTCACTCTTGTAATTTACTCATTCTCTTTGATCCTGTAGTTTGATTACATTTTATGGGGGTTTATACATAGCTCTTTTTTCCTTGTGGGTCATCTAAGCACCAAAAATCTTGGGTTTTTTGTATTCTTGGTTGAGAAACTCAATTAGATTGTATAATAAGAGTCTAGAGTCTGATAATTTGTAACCAGAAAATCAATATTAGCTGCCTCTAGTTAACGTTTGAGACACAAAGTAGCATTTGGTGTTGTAACCTTTTTTATGATAAAAACTATATATTCTTTTGCTGTAATTAAATTCGTCTTACTATTCAATTGCGTTATTTTAATTTAAAACCATATCAGATTATTTAGGTATATTGGGGCTTGATTTTTTTGGGCCATTAGTTTTTTTAAAAATTGAAAATTAAAATTTAAATGAACCTGCATCTGCATACCCCTACACATATGCTGGATTTCAT
>NC_142814.1:52429450-52505374 GCF_049724085.1 Artemia sp. Qi Xiang Cuo
TGCATATTTTCTTAGAAAAATGCCCCCCCCATTGCTGCATAACTGAGCTAGTTCTATAATTCCGGTGCAAAAATTTTGAGTTAACATTTAAAAATATCTATTATTTTCTTTTTTTTTTAGGACATGGCTCATTTTTATATAAAAATGAACTTTACTTGCTAAAGATGCACAATGAATCAGAGAATTTTTTTTGAAATTGGAGGAGTATGTACGAATTTAAAACACCATTCAGATCCTTTCTGTTGTTTGACTACTAGCACATATTCACCAATATTACCACATTGAATTTTCGTTTTATACATATTTTCATCGAAAAAGCACCAAATTCTACACTTCTTGTCGATAAACAAGGGAAACCTACATACTAAGATTCATTGATGTAGTTCATTTCATGCTGTAACTTTTATCAAGACTCGTTATATCCATTGGAAGTGTTATCCCATTTTTCATATCACATAGGTAATAAAGAAATACTTAACATTTTTCTAATTCTACTTGTTTTTGCAAGAAAATGGGTTCTCTTTAACAAACTTAGCCATAGCTTCTATAAACTGTGTATAAAATCTACATTTAAGGTCGTATTTTATTGGTGGTAAGGGAAAATTTAGTATTTTTTCAAATTTTGTGTGTCTTCGCAAGAAAATGGCTTGTCTTTAAAAAACTTAGTGCTAGCTAGTTGAAACTGTATATACATTCTTCGTTTTTAGTCCTATTGCATAAGTAATAAAGGAACATTTAATATTGTTTCTAATGTTGTGTGTTTGCGCAAGAAAATGGCTCATCTATAACCTAATTAGCCATAGCTAGTTGAAACTGTATATAAATTCTTCGTTTTTAGTCCTATTGCATAGGTACTAAAGGAACATTTAACATTTTTCATAATTTTGTGTTTTTTTGCGAGAAAATGGCTCATCTATATCAAAATTAGCCATAGCTAGTTGAAACTGTATATAAATTCTTCGTTTTAAGTCCTTTTGCATAGGTACTAAAGGAACATTTATCATTTTCATAATTTTGTGTTTTTTTCGAGAAAATGGTTCGTCTCTAACAAACTTAGCCATAGCTTATTGAAACTGTCTAAATTCTTCATTTTTACCCATATTACTTGGGATATTAAAGAAATATTTCGCTTTTTTTGTATTCATAACCCAGAGCATGCCCCCTCACAGCCATTCGATAACAATTAATCCTTTCAAAAGAAATCATTCGTTTGCTCAAAAATAGTGGGTTTTTGTACTCTCTTCTCCCCTCATGTCTAGAGACCTTACCTTAGACTTTAGTTCCTCATGAGCCTGTGGTGGTGCATAGGACATCGGCGAAGCCTCTCCTCTCGTCTCGAAGCTATGTTGTAGTGGTGAAATCATCCCAGTCAGTTATTAAGTAGGTCTTGGCCGTCCTCAGATATTGATCAAAAGTTCATCACAAAGTGTTCTTTGACGACCTCGTTTTTTTCTGCCGCCTGGTTTCCAGTCGTACGCTGTCCGAAAAAGGCAGCCTTCGTTCATGCAGAGTACATGGTCCAAATATGACCACCTCTTCTTCCTCAGAACAGCAGTAATGAGAGGCTTTCCCATTCTACTCCGGATTTCAAAGTTACTGAATCTCTGTTGCCAACTTATGTTTAAAATTTTCCTCAGGCACATATTTTCAAATGCAAGAACTGCTGATTCATTTTCCAGCACACACTAGCGTAGAGAAGTACGGAGAGCACGTTTCTACTGAAGTGACGTAGCCTCAGTCGCAAGGAATATTTGCTTTCTCTCCAAATGGGCTTATGTCTATTGAAAGCTGTAGTTGACTGACCAATTCTGTGTTTAATCTCTGTCATTATTTCACCATCACAATCGATCGAGCTACCCAGGTATTTGAAGTTCTTCACCCGTTCTAGACTTGTATTCTTATGCTGCAGAACAAGCGGTGAGTTTTGATCGACATGTTCTTTGATTTGTCAACGTTTATGCTTAGTCACACATTTTCTGTATTTTGTGTAATTGCGTCAAATAGCTGCTGTAACCTTTGCTTATACTCTTCTAGCTAGACTACGCCATCCGCGAAATCCAAATCACATAGTTGCTTGCTGCTTACATTTATGCAATATCCAGAGTTTCGTCTTAATATATAATCCATTATAATTACAAAAAGAAATGGGGAAAGTACGCATCCCTGACGCACACCAGACATTATCTTGAAATTTGTTTGTGCCATTCTCGGTCTTAACGCAGCACTAGGTCTCTTTGTATAGGGATATTATCATGCTCACTGGTTTTTCTGACCCGCTATAATACTTACTGACTCTCCACAAACATTCTCGGTCAACTGAGTCAAACGCCTTTTGAAAGTCAATAGATAGTAAATATAACTTATTGTTCCACTCTTTTGATTCCTCAACAAGCGTTCTCAGTACAAATAACAATTCAGAGCATAATCTGCTGGTTCTAAAACCATGCTGCTCTACTCGCAGATGTGTATCAAGTGCATCTCGTACCCGGTACAATATAATGAAAGCCAAAAGTTTGCATGCTACTGACAGAAGGTTGATACCTCTCCAATTATCGCACACCATTGCGTCTTCCCTTGTGAAGATTTTCACAAATATCCCCGTGGTCTATTCACGAGGAACCTTCCCTATACTCCATCTATTGGTGAAACGGGCGATCCATACAGAGCGGTATGTTCCTACTGAGTACTTTAGTATTTCCGCTGGAATTCCGTCTATGCCAGGATCTCGTCCGTTTTTCAGCTTGTTTGCTGCATACATGACCTTGGCAGAGCTTGGCGGGTCTGTATTTATGTCAAGTTGTAAAAAGGGGGGTATGAGGTACATTTTCTCGGTCACTGGGTCTCGCTCTATTTAATAATTTCTTGAGCCCACCTTTCGTCAATTTTATCAGGATCTGTTAAAATCACTCCATTCTCGTCTTTTATCAGGGTGGTTCTGCTGCTCTGTTTCCCGACCATCTCATTAGTCAGCCGGCAAATAGTTTTAGAATCACCCTTTTTAGCAGCTTCCTGTGCTAGCACAGCTGTATTTTCGAGGAAAAGTCTTTTATCCTTCCTAGCACTCTTTTTAATTTCTTTGTCCTTCTCGTTGTAGAGAAGTTTTGAAGCTGACATTGCACGCCGTGTGGCCTTTGTCAGTAAGGTCTGCTTCTGTACCTTACGCTCATCAATCAACTCCCAGGTGGTGTCTTAGATCCGCCTTTCCTTTGGTTTCTTTCTGAACCCCAGTTTTTCTTTACCGACCGTAGTGTATACACTTTTTACGGTGTCCCACTTCATTTCAATGTTTCCAACGATTGAAAACATGTGTCAATACCAAATTTACGTAAAACCCGTGAAAGTTTTTCACCCAAACCAGGTACATATGGTAATGAAATGAAACTTTTTGATACATCTAAATCTAAAGACTGAGACACCCCAATAACCCTACTATCATGTTGTCGGTGAAAATAACCCAATAACCCTATGTCGGTGAAAAGAGGGGTTGTAATTTCACTAGTGGATAGAGCCTTTAGAATTTGTTCCCAGGAGTTTCTGGATTCGGAATTGTTATACTTGAGGGATATTTTGTTTTGTAATAATTACCCAATTAAGTTCATTGACAAAATAATTGAAAATAGACGGGTTAAAGATGATAGTAGGGTTATTGGGGTTTCTCGGTCTTTAGATTTAGATTTATCAAAAAGTTTCATTTCGTTACCATATTTACCTGGTTTGGGTGAAAAACTTTCACGGGTTTTACGTAAATTTGGTATTGACACATGTTTCCAATCGTTGAGGCCAATGGGTAGTTTTTTTTAGTTCTGGTAAGGATTTAACCCAGGGAAATTTAGTAAGTGAGGTGTATAAGATTCCGTGTTCTTGTGGGAAGTTCTATATTGGTAGGACTTACAAGCAGTTTGGTGAAAGATTTATTGAGCATCGAAATTCAATTGAAAAAACCCTACAATTAAGCAAGCCTCCAGAAACTTTTTTTTCAGCTTTAGCAGAGCATATTTAGTTTCAACCAGATTATTTTGTAAAATTTGATGAAGCCTTAGCTGTTTCAAATGATAAGGATTACACTCAATGGGCGAGAGAAACCATAGAAATAAAAAAATACATGCGTGCTAACCTTTCGGTAAATAGGAACACAGGTAATTTAAATATTGACCCAATTTATGGTAATCTTCCAAAAAGTGAATCAACAGTCAATAAGGGAGTTCAGATTTTAAATAATCACCAGGGGACTGTTTTACCTGCTAGACAAAAACGGATTGCTTCAGTAATAGCTAACAAAAGGATTATTTCGCAACAGAATAATTAAAGTAATTTACAGTTTTTTTTTATTTTTCCTCAGTTACTCGGGTGTCCTCACTGAAGTAACTCTATAATAATAGCATCTTTTCCCTACGTGGATCAGTTTGCGCCAATTGTTTTTTTTTTTTTGGTGGTTGTTTTATTGGTTTTTAGTTTTATCTTGCGTTTTTTTATCCTATTCTTCTTGTTGTTTTTTTAAATGCTGAAGACGCCTTGTTTGGATACAGGCGAAATATCTACGTTGTTTTGCATTTGTCTTTTCTTTTCTATCCACTGGACACAGTCTCGTTTTTTTTTTTAGATTTTTCTCTTTGTTGGTTTTTGACGATGGAGTAAAGGGATTGACTCTTGAAGTTACTGTAAAAGTATTCATAACCTAGAAGCATAACCAAATCTTTCTGAGCCTTCTATTTGCCAAGATTCTTTAGTGTCATATGGAAATCAAATTCCCTGAGAGAGCGTTTACCAATGGAGGCAGTTGAACTAGTTACCTACTTTGTAGCGAGATACAGACATATACCAAAATAAAACACAAATAAGAAAGTAATATATTTATTGAGACTTACATCTGAGCATACAGCAATGTACGAATATAGACAAAGCTTCAAATCAATCGTACATACAGAATAATCTTTCCACAGTCATTTCTATATTCTTAATAATCTCGAAAAGCACTTTTTCACTACCATATAAGACGGGTTTTGCTTCTGAGCACTCACAACTGTTTTACGATTGAACCAACTCCTCTTAGGTCACCCCCCACATTCTTACTGTGCTGACAAAATAATATTATTATGCTGTCAGACAGTCCAATAACTTTTTCGCAATATTTTGATCATTAAATGCTCACATTCCTAAGAGAACTTCCCAACTATGTTTAAAACAATGTCCCTTTATTTTTTCAAGTACTTCCGCGAAATTCAAGTCCGTCTCATTTGCTTTGTACTGCCATTCAACTCGCAGCTTTTTTTTGCTTTTCACATCTGTCTAGAGCTTTTGAGAATATTTACCTCTCTATTGTTTTGTAAAACAAAGCGTATGAAATTCTCCTAAGTATTACAATGTGTGCTTGGAATTTATCAAGCTCTTATGCAGATATAATATTCCCTTTTTACTTGATGATTTAAAGAAAATAAATGCGGTTTTTCTTTGCCTGTTAGGAATTTAGACAAAAGTTTGAAACGGGATTTAAACACAATTAGGGGGAGTTTGATTTATATCCGAAGTATTTTTTAGAAGGAAATAAGTTTTTTATATTCTAATATAAATAAGGATCTACAAGAGTTAACGTTTAATATTCATTTAATGCGATGGCAGGAACTTGGTAAGAAGTATTAGAAGGTCGCAAAGCTGATGCAGTGATTAGCTCAGTGGAAAAAATTTGATCTATGTTCGTGAATAGCCAGAGGTGATTTTCTCGGATTACTGGACAGGGAAACATAAAAACTACATACTCAACACTAAAGTACTGCTGACTGCTCAACAACAAACAAAATCATCAACAACAATTTAAACAGCTAAAGTCGCGCTTTAAAGTTTCCCAAAAACTTGAGGTAACAGCGCATCACTGGTTGTTTCAATATATGAAAGTAAGTCTGGTTTGCAAATAAAAACAGGTATGTCCTTGCAAAATTCAAGTAAAAACTCCCTGCACGAACCACAAGGTTGGAGAAAATCTTCCACCATCTCTGCACATATTGCGGCTTCTGTAA
The DNA here is from genome assembly GCF_049724085.1 of Artemia sp. Qi Xiang Cuo. Lineage (NCBI taxonomy): Eukaryota > Metazoa > Arthropoda > Branchiopoda > Anostraca > Artemiidae > Artemia > Artemia sp. Qi Xiang Cuo. The sequence continues at coordinate 52,435,462 of NC_142814.1, forward strand.
ATTCTAATTTGTTTGACGATACAGCCTTAATGAAGGCTACTTGCAAAGCGCATGTCTTCAAAGACAGAGCATGATTTTCTATGTTACATCCAGTGATAATTTCACCATCAACTTGCAGTAGAGCTGCTCCGACTTTGTTTTTACTATATGGACAATAAGAATTGCCCCGGGCGTCACGAGCAGACTCCATCAACTTCTTGTTACCTTCACTGGCTGTTAGAGTATTAGGTGTTAAAGGCATTGCCTCATTGAAGCATACATAAGCAATAGCCTCTCTCTTCTTTAAAGTGTCCATAATTTTAAGCAACGGGACTTTATTTAAATGAATAACATCACAGTTCATGCTGAAGAAATGATGGTCCCATTCTATACTTGACAATCGTGAAACTGCTTTTATTACCTCGCGATCCACTCCGCACCCGGCATACCAACTCAGAACTTTACATGTCCTATTTCTAAATTGTGACCCCTCAAGTATAGTTCTGAAGTTCCACTGATTCAGAAGTTGCTTCAGAGTTTTATCGCTTGGTTTATTTCCATTCTTTAGATTTGCCAGATTTGAAATAATCCTTTTTATTTTCTTTTTTTAAGCTTACGATTTACTTAGAAATAAAAAAAACAATAATTAAAAACTTTGATTTTCAAATTAACGTTTGAACCCTGACGGGACGCCACCTTTGGGGATTCTCAAAGCTTCTCCAAAATAGCTCTTGAACCGAGCTGATTCCTTGCCATCTACTTCCCTCATCTGCTTTGGTGATCTACCCAAGATGTATCCAAATGTGCAGTTTTCATTGCGGCTGTAGTTTGTTCGTCTTTAGATGAATCAGATCCATGCCAATAGTGTACGTATTTTTCTAGAGGATCTTTGGTCTCATAGACAGCAAAATTTGGGCCCGCCAGTTGGCCCCTTTCTGAAGCGCTGTAAACAAAGCAGCTATCTCCTATGTAAAATGTCCCATACTTTTCTCTGGGGTATGGGACAAGAGTGAAGCTCTCGGCGTGCCAAATGTAGAATCCAGTTTCATTTGATTTAAGGGATGAGAATGCTGGGTCTTCTTTTCCTGTAAACATTATTAATAATGTACAGCCTGTCTTCGCACTTCTTAACTAATTCTTAACTACTTGTCTTTGTCAATTTCTTAACTACTTTCTAGTTACTGAAATAATCCTTTTGGCTTCATTTTTAAATACTGGTGTGAACATCCATTTATTTCTAATTAAGGGACTAGTTTTTAACAAACATAGCCCAGAGGGACTGACTGTCCTCTTGCTTCTGATTTATTAATGCTTGAAGAAAAATTAGCATTTTCTGTCGATAAATTTTCTGTATTTCTATTAATTCTCGTGGGATATACCACTCTCGCATTATATTGGTTTTGGCGAGTATTGGAGTTTTGGAACTGATAATTATTTTGTCTGTTGGGGGGAGGGTTCGTGTACATTTGCCAGTTTGATGTATACAAATTCTGTTGGTATGCATTGTGAGGTAATGGTAGGTGTAATCCTCCACGCCTATAACCTTCTGCACCATGGTAAGCGTAATCCACCATGGTAGGCGTAATTAATAGACGAGAATTAATAGAAATACAGAAAATTTGCCGACAGAAAATGCTAATTTTTCGATAACGCGAAATGAACAGAAATTGCGAGTGCTGACGGCATTCGCAAGAAATCCCAACCCCCGTAATAATACATGGCAGCATCGGCAGACAAATGTTAATCAGTTAGTCAGTGAGGTGCCCATGGAATCTATTGCAAGCACCAACATATGAAATAAACCCGCAGGGAAACGCGTCAGGCCCCTCAGAATAATAGAAAGGACCCAGAAGGCAGCCAGAATTTTTTATAGGTCCTACCCAATACAAGTACCGTCTTTTAGTGATAATAATATCATATTACCCTTCCCATTCTTTCTCATATATCTGATTTCCTTGTTCATCAACCACCAACGAGTATATAATGTTTTTCTTCGTGTTCATTATTGTAATAAATTCGGTATCAATTATCGCCTTTTGGATAGGCCTTGATACTGTTGTCATGATCTGAAAATGATTATTTTTTAGCTATGAAATTTTTACTCTAGCTTAATTGACAAATTAATAATAAATTAATTTTAGAAGCAAACAAAAAGATGCGGCTAACGAATGTCATCATAATCCTCGTTGTTCACGCAGCAGCCCAAGATATCGTAAAGTATGGAGTAATCTTTAAGCATAAAAATTCATTGCTAGCCAGCTATAACGCATGGAAAATTTTTACGAAATTGGACCCCAAACCCTTCGAAACCTTGTTCCAACAAGTAAACAAGGTTAGAGAAAAATACGAACGAACTCAAAGAATCGATATTTCTATTCCTAAGATCAGATAAGAGATTACAGTCCAGTAAAATAATGCATAGTAAAGATAACAAAGAGTTCCCAATTCCAGTTATCCCCAAACTAAAATCAAAATTTGTAATAGATGACTTTGAAAAGAAAATGGCAGAAATTGACATGGCACTAGGAACCAGCACCAAAGAAGACAGAAGTAAAAGGTAAGCGAATAGTGACTTAGAGAAACTTTACTGCAATAAAATCTATGGAAAACCCTAAATTATTGACTAGGAGGAAAGGCAAACTCTATGAGGGAAATTACGCAATGCTGAACGAATTACCAAGCCTATGGACTTTTCTCAAAGAATTATGGCAGAATCATGCCGAGAACAACGTCACTAAACGGACATCATCTAAAGTAAGAAAATAAAATAGCAATAGGTCCCTAAGAATACAAAATACGAACAAGTCAACGAACAAGTTCTCAAATACCCAACAAAATTATGAATATACAAATTTCACAGAAAGAAATGAAAAAGATATCACGAAAACCACACCTACATATGAGACCCCAGCCAAAGAGATACAGTCTTCGATATCGGAAACTACTACAAACACAGTATCAGAATTGATTGAACTTAGTGGAGAATCTCCTAGAAACTTAACTATATTAACTTATCTAAAACCTACGACATTTACAAAATGGACATGGTTGACAGGGCCCACATTTATGCATACCCTTTCTATTGGCAAAGTCTGTATAAAACAAAGAGCGAGAATCCCAATAACGCATACCAAAATACAAACGATAAAGGTACAAGGGCATAAGCCAGAAGAAAAGAAAAATAATTATGAAAAAGAGGAAGAAGAAAATTACGTACATAAGAAATGTTGGACAATAGCCGGCAAATGTACGTGTGCTGGACTAGCCATGGCCGACCAACCGACAAAAGAGAGTATCGAACCATTACCTGATCTAAATGAGAAAAATGCCCAGAGAGTATCAACTCATCAAGACTTCTTAACAATATACAGACAAAGATTACAGGCCTTATTTGAATTATTTAACACGGAAATACAAAAATTAAAACAAAGTACTACAAGAATTTTTGAAGTATTCTTTCGAAGAAGTAAATACCGAAGATCTACAAGCCTAATTCACATCATTGGAGAACTCGCCTCCCACCTTTTTGGGTTAAAAACGGAGGAGGACTTAAACATCCTGAGGGAAAAAGTAAAAAAAATTGAATGATTCCATGAACATAACATTACACGTCCCAAAAATACAAGCTATTATAGCAAACTATCAAAGAGATAAAGTCAAAATGATATCTAAGAAAATCTCAAAAACTAAATGTAATGAATAATTTAAGGAACGAAGTGGATCGTGTGGTTACAGACGCGAGCCTTACCATGATATCAGTCGATATAATTACCATATAACTGCTAAACCTAGCGACAGATGTTAGTAAGTTCGAGTTCGCATTATTTTCCCTCACTGGAGGAACTTGTCATACGATCTAGTAGATCCTTTTAACCTAAAAAGTATTTTAGACGAAACAAAAACGCACCTAAAGTTTGGTTTACATTTACCCATAGAGCCAGAAGTATCAAACTTATTTCTTTTTTACACAAAGTTAAAAGTCTACATCACAGAAATAAATGAACAATTATTCGCGGTAGTAACGATTCCATTGATAAATAAACAATCCATATACGACTTGTACAAAATTTCTACCTTCCTCGCTAACATAAAAAAGACAAATTCATTTATGACTATCACACCCGAAGCAGAATATTTACTTGTTGATCAAGATAGAAGAAAATATGCCTTAGCTAATCCACCAGACTTAAAAGAGTGCGTGTCATTTCAAAACCTAGTATGCCAGCTAACATTACCTATTTATAATGTCAAATCTGGAGCTTGGATGCTAGATATAGTTTTAAAAGACACCCAACAAGAAGAAATCCCTAATTCCTGCGTAGTTTTAATAGGACGTACTAAACAAGAAATATTCATACATCTTAGAAGTGATCTTTTCGCTCCAAAAGAAACTATTGGAATTTTGTATTGCTAAAATAATACTGAATAAAATCGATCCAAGTTATAGTACCGAATTACTTTTAAAAGATTTAAGTTCAATAAACGTTAAACAGGTAAGTCGACTTGTAACTACAGAAACAACAGTTCAAACATCATTTATAACTACAACCACAAATACAATAAGTCCTAAAATAACCAATTTTAAGGCAATCAACCTGTCGTACAGTATTCCCAATATAGATACTGAGGAACTGAAAACCTCAATTTGGACCAAAATAGAAAGAATATGTTCCTCTATTCTTACCGTTTATAAAAATAAGAGAAACATTGGATTCCCTCCTATTTACAAATGAAGACCAAAGGTTAACGTACGTGGAGAATAGATATGGATTATTCTCGACAAATTTCTGGTGGAACATACTATTGACCGTATGCTTCGTATTTGCGATTTCCTTGACTATGAGAGCCTTGCCAGCTTATAAATATGGTTGAATTTTGAGACTACGAAGGCAAAACCCAAAGGAATAACATGTGGAAACGACTGAAATGCAGAAGTTGGACCCGGAACACCATGAAAACGTCTAAGCCAAGAAAAAGGGAAGACATTAGAAAACGAGTGGTTATAGAGGTCCTCACTTGCCCTTGCTATGTCTAGTACCCTTACTGTAATTGTCGTTTACGTAAAACCGTGTGGTTACGAAGCTGCAACATGCGTTTCTTAATCAGCACGGACGTGCGTGAACAATGAAGGCATGAAATATATAGTAATCTAAGACCACACATTTAATGATGTAGTATAACTTATGTTTAAATGATTGTTTTAAACCTTATGTAGAATTGAATAAGCGTTGAAGATAGCGTCCACGCCGGTCTTTTTAATACTTTTTTTTAATGAGCAGTTGCGCAAATACAAAATATTAATAGCAGTGGCGAAAATCAAAATATTGCTATAAATATACATACAGAGTATATACCCCCATCCCCCTAATATGCAAATCTATAACAAAAATATCATTCTGAACCTAAATATAACCAAATGAACTGTACCCCAACCCCTAAATATATCCAAATCAGGGTATATATTTGCACATCAGAGGGGTGGGGGTATATACTCTTTATGTATATGTATATTTACAGCAATATTATTATTTTTTAGTTAGTTTTTTGTTTATGAGCACTGGCAAAAATACTGTTTTTTTTATGAGCAGTGGCGAAACTACAAAATATGCACAGAATTGACAAGAAAGGAAATAATATAAAAATTACCTTTTTTTTTATTCTAGGATGACCTAGCAGTTTCACAATTAGAGGGAATTGAAGAGGTGATTAATTTTTAATTATCAGATGATATAGATGATTAAATTATAATCTGACACTTGATATGACAGATGATGAAATAGAGACACTTGTGATGAAAAATTTGATTTTTATTGGCTGGTGCCATAACTGGTGCTAGGCAAAGTTTGATCTGGATGATGAGTATCTGGTTTGTATAGTTCAGCAGCCTGTAGCAATAGATGATGCAGTCTGGCCCCTTTATTGAGAAAGAAGGTTTTCCAATAAAACTCGGCAAGATATCCAGTCATATGTTTATCCGATCTCCCGTACTTGGGTATCGCTTCACGCATTGAACGCCATAGACGTTCAATGTTTTGTGCGTGGGCCCCAGTCACAGGGTCCACAAAATTCAAAGAATGGTTGACAGTTAGGTGTTGAAAACATTGCACGCCTAATCTATTGTATGAGCTCCAGCTCTCAGAAATTAAAGTTGTTCCTGGATGTATCCACTCTTTTATAATTTCTAGTAGGGTGTCGGTAGTTTGGTCAGGAACGGGAACAATAAAAAAAATTGCAGTGTCTCTCTCAATACCTCCAAACACCCACTGTCCTTCAATATAGTGTCCCCTATTGTATTTTCTTTTCCCTATCCTTCATCTATTTCGACTATTTTTCCGGGACCACCCAATTTACATCTGTGTTTGTCAATAAAGTCAAGGCATATTTCGCGACAAAAACTTTGCCAATCAACAGCAGTTGCTGATGATATGCCAATTTCATCAACCATAAATTGCTGAATATGAGCTCCTCTATCTAAATTGCAAAAAATCAGCATAATCTTCGCTATTTGTTGATACGATATGTTTGCATTTTCGCACCAAGTCCCTTTAGTAATACTTTGACAAAAAGTGCACTTTTTTTAATAAGTTTATATCCCCGTCGCTCCGTTCTTGTTTTATTACATCGGAATCCATTTCGTGATTCAAAACAATGAGGGCAAAACATTTTAGTTGGGAAAATGTTATGATTTACTAATAATTGCTGTGCATCATCTTGACCTTGATGGTATAGTGTAAAAGACATAATTTTATTGTCACATAAGACACATAAATTTTTTGTTAATGGCATGATTTCAAGCAGAATTCACAATTTCTATAATTTCAATATACCACTGCTTTTTCTTTAAACATGTGCTATGTCACACATCCTAAACACTATCTATAAAACAACTTATTTGGCGGCAATTCCAAAAGACTTAAGAATTGAATCTCAGCGTGGTGGTTTTAGGAAACTTTTCTCTTAAGCAGGAAAAAGAAGGATTTTTAGAGGAAAGACTTGCTGATAAAGGTTCTCCCCTTGGATAATATAAGAACTAGGACCATTATACATATTTTAAAGTAAGAATTGTTTTCTTAACATGTCTCCTTATCAGGTGCCACAATTCTAAATTTTTACCATGTGTGCAATAGCATATGGTAAAGAGTATAGTAAGAAACCTTACTTAAAGTAAAAGGTATATTAATCTCTTAGTATCTTCGTTCTTCTATAACAGCGACTTAGAAGAAATTTCTGTGTCTAATATTTCCCAATGGAAATTCTATATATTTGAAACTAGTGTGATAATGACGTCGCATTTTCAAAATAAATATGTATGTAATAATATCAGTGTATTTGTTTAATGTTGTCTTTTAGCATGATAATCACCGTTAAATGTGCCCAATCGTATTGCTTACTATAACTTTTATGTATTATGTCTCACCCGTTATAAAGAACATGTGATTCTGCCAAGTTGTTTTTATTCCAGGAATTGGAATGACATATTGGATATCAATCATTACAATACAAAATCCAGTACAGATACCACCTAGTAGCATCTATCTTAATCATTCCTCAACCAACGAAGAGTACTCACAATAACTCCCAGGCAACGATGCTAAAACGATAATTGCTGTTATCGCAAACTATCACACACTATATTATTAATCAAGTAAGACTACCTAATAAGTCTTAGTGACCAGCATATTACAGAATTGTATAAAAAATAACAATCCTGAGAACCCCCATCAACCAGAATAAGATACAAATACGTAAATATCACACTTGATAATCCCTATAGACCAACACACCATGTAAGTGCATGGTTTTGATATTCGGTAAGCCTAATACATTAACATGTCATGGATTCACGTATTGAATCCCAAAGAAACAATCGTCGAAAAGCCCCTATCTCTGTTATCTCGTAAATGTTACGAGATAGTTTCTGAAGAATGAACCTGAAAACCAACTATTGAATCATAGAAACCAAAAGTAACCCCAGTGACTAATCCCTGAGTGACAAGATGCTTCTCCCATAAGTTAAAGGCAATATGTTGAAGGAGCCTTTAAAATTTAGTGTGAACCCATTCCAAATGTAGATGTCAATCCCCCTATGATTAATCAAGAAATAACCGCAATGTCAATAGATACAAGCCACGCACAAACAATTTTATACGAGAATCATAATCTCGTAAGTGCACACACGAACTATTTTATACGAGAAACACATTCTCTATGTGCTTTAAACTGTCCTCAGAATGAAATGCTGAGAGGAAAATCAACCCATCTATTAACAGCACAATCCCAGTGATTAACCCCTCAACGATAAAACACCATATGAACTATCCAAAAACAGCAGGTGACAATAAACTGTGATAGCGAATTTCAACACACCTGTACCTGGAATTATCAATTCCCGTTTGACAAATAAGAGAAAGCCCTTCGTCCAAGATGAACACAGCCCTGTTCGAATAATTTTGTGAAGAAACTATACTGTAAGTGTTTTAACATTTTTACACAAGACAAAAAGAGTTAAAGACAATAATCAACAACAGAATGAGTGAGTACGATAAAGAGACATGTAAGATGGTAAAGAAGGTGTGAATTTGCATGTATCACACATTGATAATTTTGATAACCTAACAATTTCGATAGCTTATCAATAGTATTATATAACGAAAATACCCAGTGAAAATGTTTCGATGTTTACCAGTGAATAAGGTGAACATAGTATTGTATGTTTTAAATCGTTCATATATATATATATATATATATATATATATATATATATATATATATATATATATATATATATATATATATATATATATATATATATATATATTATGATGTATATATATATATATATATATATATATATATATATATATATATATATATATATATATATATATATATATATATATATATATATATATATATATATATATATATATATATATATATATATATATGTATATATATATAGGTATTGCTAGTTGCTTAGATAGAATTATGTGTAAAATTGTTGTATTACTCCATTAATTTAGCGTAGATAGGAAGCATAATTATCCCATAGTTAACATAAGATAAAAACTTTTAAATTGTGAATTTTCAAATAATATGGTTATTATCAGATTATGAGAAATCTTAAAGTAGTATTATTATAGTCCAAACCACATAAAACATTTCCCATGATAATGTTTGATAATTTTGAAAATGTAGGAGTTATCAGTGTTAGATGTAGAAAAAACAAAAAAAATCTTTTGTTTAGTAGCTAGGCTGTAACCATCGATAATCTTAGTCCGGTAGAGGAACCTTAAAAAAATATAACGAAATAAGAAAAGTAACACCAAGATAAAAACAAAAAAAAACAATTAGTCAGGAGTGCTTAAATAAAAGTATAAAATAATATAATGATAATAAAAGTTATATAGGACAAATAATAAATCAATTTCGTAATATTTTAAAACCCAAGGGCAAGCAAGTCGTAATGACGGGACGTCATTAAACAATGGGAAGGGTAATATGTACCGTAAGAAGAAAATAAATAACAAAATATAAAAAACTTATTTCCTTCTAAAAATATTTCCGATATAAATCAAACCTCCCCTAATTAAGTTTAAATCCCATTTCAAATGTTGTGTTATCACTAAAAGACGGTACTATTATTGGGTAGGACCTAGGGTCCTTTCTATTCTTCTGAGGGGCCTGACGCGTTTCCCTGCGGGTTTATTTCATATGTTGGTGCTTGCAATAGAGATTCCATGGTCACCTCACTGGCTAACTTATTGACATTTGTCTGCCGATGCTGCCACGTATTATTACGGGGGTTGGGATTTCTTGCGAAAGCCGTCGGCGCTCGCAACGTCTGTTCATTTCGCGTTATCAAAAAATTAGCATTTTTTGTCGGCAAATTTTCTGTATTTCTAATAATTCTCGTGGGATATACCATTCTTGCATTATATTGGTTTTGCCGAGTATTTGAGTTTTGGAACCGATAATTATTTTGTCTGTTGGGGGGAGGGTTCGTGTACATTTGCCGGTTTGATGTATACAAATTCTGTTGGTACGCATTGTGAGGTAATGGTAGGCGTAATCCTCCACGCCTATAACCTCCTGCACCACTGGCATTTAAATTTGTTCCCCCGAACAAATAGTTGTCATAATTTGGTGCTTTTGGGCCGCAATTATTTCGAAAACGACACTCCCTCGCGATATGTCCGGGGCGATTACGCATATAGCATCTTATTACTGTTGAATTATTTCCATAATTAATTGGTTTAGTAGGCTAAAAGTGTACTGTTTTCTGCCTAGCAGGTTCTTGTGTTCTACTTTTTTGTGGCACTGGGGAATTATCCCTTGAGAAGAAAGCACGGCAAATCTCGCTTGACGTTGCGGTTGATTCACCTATGCTATTTATTCTTGATTTACTGTGGTTTGCCACAATCGTGTCAATTTCAATCATTCGTTCCACCTCCTGAAGTGTCAGGTCTAATGTTTGAATATTTTTGTATATTACCATTCGATATAATTTTGGGGTAAGCCCTTTCAAGAAGGCATATAATATAATTTTTTCATACAACTCTCCAGACCCTTTTCCAAATTTACTTCAACTGAAAACCTCACATTGTGTAGATATTCTCGCACATTTTTTGTTTGGTCGAAGCTTACTGTCCCGTGTTTTAATTTATATATTGAACTTGTTTCAATAAACCTGTCTCGGAATGCTGTTAGTAATTTGTCTACCGAATTTTTTGGGAGATTGTTTTCATCCCCTATAGTATTTTCAATTTGCTTTAGGAAGGTTAAAGCCTGCCCTCTCAATCTTAGGAGGAGCATAGGTATTAATGTTTTTAGTCCTGTTTTGGTTATTTCTTCAAATTGGGCCAATTGGATATTGAACTCGTCAACATCTGATTGTCCATCATATTGAGGAATAGATTTTGTTATTTCAACATTTTTCGCGACTAGGTTTTGCGCAATTAATAGTTCACTTAATTCTTCTGACATGATGGAGATTTTTTTGAAATAGTTAAATTAACGTTACAAAATTACACAAACCCAACTACTCGACACTTTTTACTTAACCTATTCAGGGGAGAACTACCTATCTCCTATGAGATATTCTAAAAGGGTTTCCCTATTAATAGCTTAGGGGTTCTAGGCTTAGGCACTTTTTGTTATAAGTCTGTATCTATCCATTGATTTAAAATTAAAAAAAGAAATTTGTAGCAAAACTAGTTCGCGTGTTTTCCTCTAATCTTACAGGCCGGGCTTCTTATAATGGGTAGGAAAAGGGTGCCACATATAATGAGTGGATTATTTGAGGGAAGATATTCTTGTAATGGGGGGATTAGTTATGACGGGGGTAAATTACTTAGTTATTTGGACTCAACATCGCGCCAAACACGATGGAGTAAAGGGGTTGACTCTTGAAGTTACTGTAAAACAATTCCTAACCTAGAAGCATGACCATATCTTTCTGAGCCTTCTATTTGCCAAGATCCTTTAGTATCATTTGGAGATCAAACTCCCTGAGAGAGTGTTTACAAATGGAGGCAGTTGAACTAGTTACCAACTTTGTAGCGAGATACAGACATATACCAAAATAAAACAAATAAGAAAGTAATATATTTATTGAGACTTACATCTGAGCATACAGCAGTGTATTAATATAGACAAAGCTTCAAATCAATCGTACATACAGAATAATCTTTCCTCAGTCATTTCTATATTCATAATAATCTCGAAAAACACTTTTTCACTACCATATAACACGGGTTTTGCTTCTGAGCATTCAACTATTTCACGATTCGCCCAACTCCTCTTAGGTCACCCCCACATTCTTATTATGCTGATAAAAGAATATTACTATGCTGTCAGACAGTCCAATAACTTTTTTCCAATATTTTGATCATTAAATGCTCACATTTCTAAGAGAACTTTAAAACAATGTTCCTTTATTTTTGTCAAGTACTTCCGTGAAATTCAAGTCCGTCTCATTTGCTTTGTACTGCCATTCAACCCGCAGCTTTTTTCTGCTTTTCACATCTGTCTTTTGAGAATATTTACCTCTCTATTGTTCTGTAAAACAAAGCGTATGAAATTCTCCGAAGAATTACAATGTACGCTTGGAATTTATCAAGCTCTTATGCAGATATAATCATCCTTTTTTACTTGATGATTTAAAGAGAATAAACGAGGTTTTTCTTTCCCTGTTAGGAATTTAGACAAAAGTTTGAAATGGCATTTAAACTCAATTAGGGGGAGTTTGATTTATGTCGGAAGTATTTTTTAGAAGGAAATAAGTTTTTTATATTCTAATATAAATAAGGATCTACAAGAGTTAACGTTTAACATTCATATAATGCGGTGGCAGGAACTTGGTAAGAAGTATTAGAAGGTCGCGATGCAGTGATTAGCTCAGTGGAAAAAATTTGATCTATGTTCGTGAATAGCCAGAGGTGATTTTCTCGGATTACTGGACAGGGAAAATAAAAACTACATACTCTTCACTACTCAACACTAAAGTACTGTTCACTGCTCAACAACAAATAAAATGGTCAACAACAATTTAAACAGCTAAAGTCGAGCTTTAAAGTTTCCCAAAGCTTGAGGTAAAAGCCCATCACTGGTTGTTTCAATATATGAAACTAAGTCTGGTTTGCAAATAATAACAGGTATGTCCTTTAAAAATTCAAGTAAAAACTTCCTGCACGAACCACAAGGGTGGAGGAAATCTTCCCCCATCTCTGAACATATTGCGGCTTCTATAAATTCTAATTTGTTTGACGATACAGCCTTAAGGAAGGCTACTTGCAAAGCGCATGTCTCCAAAGACAGAGCATGATTTTCTATGCTACATCCAGTGATAATTTCACAATCAACTGTTAGTAGAGCTTCTCTGACTTTGTTTTACTATATGGACAATAAGAATTGCCCCGGGCGTAAACGAGCAGACTCCATCAACTTCTTGTTCGCTGCACTGGCTGTTAGAGTATTATGTGTTAAAGACATTGCCTCATTGAAGCGTGCATAAGCAATAGCCTCTCTCTTCTTTAATGTGTCCATAATTTTAAGCAACGGGACTTCATTTAAATGAATAACATCACAGTTCATGCTGAAGAAATTATGGTCCCATTCTATACTTGACAATCGTGAAACTGCTTTTATTACCTCGCGATCCACTCCACACCCAGCATACCAACTCAGAACTTTACAGGTCGTATTTCTTAAGTGTGACCCCTCAAGTATAGTTCTGAAGCTCCACTGATTCAGAAGTTGATTCAGAGTTTTATCGCTTGGTTTATTTCCATTCTTTAGATATGCCAGATTTGAAATAATCCTTTTTTTTAAGCTTACGATTTATTTAAAAATAAAAATAAAAAAACAATAATTAAAAACTTTGATTTTCAAATTAACATCTGAACCCTGGCGGGACGCCACCTTTGAGGATCCTCAAAGTATCTCCAAAATAGCTGTTGAACCGAGCTGATTCCTCGCCATCTACTTCCCTCATCTGCTTTGGTGATCCACCCAAGAAAGTATCCAAATGTTTAGTTTTCATTGCGGCTGTATTTTGTTCGTCTTTAGATGAATCAGATCCATGCCAATAGTGTATGTATTTTTCTAGAGGATCTTTGGTCGCACAGACAGCAAAATTTGGGCCCATCAGTTGGCCACTTTCTGAAGCGCTGTAAACAATGTAGCTATCTCCTCTGTAAAATTTCCCATACTTTTCTCTGGGGTATGGGACAAGAGTGAAGCTCTCGGCGTGCCAAATGTAGAATCCAGTTTCATTTGATTTAAGGGATGAGAATGTGGGTCTTCTTTTCCTGTAAACATTATTAATAATGTACAGCCTGTCTTCGCACTTCTTAACTAATTCTAAACTACTTGTCTTTGTCAATTTCTTAACTACTTTCTATTTACTGAAATAATCCTTTTGGCTTCATTTTTAAATACTGGTGTCAGTATCCATTTATTTCTAATTAAGGGGCTAGTTTTTAACAAACACAGCCCAGACGGACTGACTGTTCTCTCGCTCCTGATTTACCAATTCTTGAAGAAAAATTAGCATTTTCTGTCAGTAAATTTTCTGTATCTCTATTAATTCTCGTGGGATATACCATTCTTACATTATATTGGTTTTGCCGAGTATTTGAGTTTTGGAATATTTTGATTTTCACCTCTGCTATTAATATTTTGAATTTGCGCCACTGCTCATTAAAAAAAGTATTAAAAAGCCCTGATTTTGCTTTTCACCTTGATTTGGCAAGTATACTCTGATCTGGATATATTTAGGGGCTGGGGTACAATTCATTTGGTTATATTTAGGTTCAGAATGAAATTTTTGTTATATATTTGCACATTAGGGGGGTGGGGTATATACTCTGTATGTATATGCATATTTACAGCAATATTATTATTTTTTAATGATTTTTTTTATAAGCACTGGCGAAAATACTGTTTTTTTAATGAGCAGTGGCGAAAATACAAAAATATACACGGAATTGAAAAGAAATGAAATAATATAAAAATTACCTTTTTTGATTCTAGGATGATCTAGCAGTTTCACAATCAGAGGGAATTGAAGAGGCGATTAATTTATAATGATCAGATGATATAGATGATTAAATTATAATTTGACCCGTGATAAAATGTTTTTAGAGAATTCGAAAAATATAAATTATTGCTATAATGTCTACCATGAGTCTTATGACAAATTAAAATGTATTACACAACGCATAAAATTCAAACAAGTACTTGACGTGTTAAATAGTATTGCCCCAAACTTGTGTTGGATTATGGATGACTTTACCTAAATCTATTGTGAAATTTTTTTTACAGTAAACAAATTTAATAGAACTTACATCGAATTGACCATTCATCTGTCTGTTCATTATAATATGCTTATACATTTCAATTTTAAAGCAAACTAAAGTAAAAAGCACCAAACATCATTCTTCTTATATACAAAACTGATGCTATTATCTAGCAATACTTAAACGTGTTTACGATACACAAAAAGACAATAATAGCCACAAAGCGACCAAGATCTTATACCAAACAATTCCACCTGAGGACCACTAACCTAAGCACTGGAGATCCCCCCAACGGTCAATTAAACCGGACCCCATATAAAGCTAAATCTCTGCCATTGTGTTAATGTCCACGTATTTTTTTGAACTCTAATATTTCCGAAAATTATGCAGATTTGAAGAAAATATTATAAAGCTTAAAAAGTATCGTTACGAAAAAAATTGCAAATTCTTTTAGTACTAATGCATTCACATTCATTGATTTCTTTGGTCTATTACCTAAATTTTATTAATGAAATGTGAAGTCTTGGAGATCTTGTCAAATTAATTATTTCGGATTGGGAAGGAGTATTCAAAACCGGCCATTCCTCATCTTTCATATTACGTAAGCAATAAAGGAACATTTAACATTTTTTATTCTTTTTTATCCAATTTTCGCGTATTTTTGCAAGAAAAAGCCATATCTTTAACAAACTTAAGTAGTGTGTTATCAATTAGTGCAGAAGGGACAATGCCTGAGGCCTGAATATGTGTGCAGTTTAACCGGTACATGGCTCACCACGGTCATCTATCTATTACTACGAACGGTACCTGCCTTACCGGACTGACCTCTGAGGCAACACCTATTTTCTGGGCCAATCAGAGAAAGCGGATACAGAGGGTACTCTATTTACGATAACTTGATTATTATAGTAAATTGATTCAAATATAAAGAGTGATTTTCATTGTACTTCATATTAGTAAGAGAATTGAATTCAGAGAATGAACAGTTTATTTAAGACGATATTAGCAAAAGAAAATGAGTGGCACGTTTACACTATTGGAGCTTGATGGTGGAGCAGGTAGCAGCAATGATACAAAGGTGAGAGTAACAAACATGGCAGTGGAAATTACACGAGGATTTAGACTAAGCCTTGAATGGGACGATATGTATGCAAGATATATGTGATACCATTGAGCAAATTTAAATTGGAGGAGCAATTATGCTTTGCTGCGAAACTGAACATTGTGCATATAAATAGACTTGGAACTGCTTAAGATGCAGTTATGAAATATCGAGGAGAATAAATTGAACCAATTATTAATATTATTGTACTTTTACTAGATAAAATTCTTTCAAAATCGGATGTTTTTTCTATAGTAACTTAGGGCATAAATTTAGAGTAGAAAAAGGAATCCTGGTGTGTCTAAGGTTGGTTGTGAAAACTTTAGGACTCTAAAAATGAATAGATATGAGAAAGAGAAAATCATAGGGAATCTTGTGTTTGTGGAAAAACGTTTGATTCTAGATTATGATACTCTGGAGTTGTATGTCCAAAGGAAGATATCTTCTCGTGGTACGCTTGTCGATATAGTGAAAACTGATTTTCCGTCATTTAATTATTGCATAAAGCTTTTATGTCGTGGTCCAAAGGCATTTACAAAATTTATTGACATATTAATCACGACAAGACAAAATGATATAGTGGATTTGCTTTTAAACACACACTAGCTTAGAAATTTAAGATTTTTTTCACAAGAAAGATATTTTTCAAAGAGGATTTACTCTTCTCTCTCTTTATCCTACTCAATTTTTTGATCGTATCTCAGTTTCATTTTGGTTGTGAGAGTGTCAACCCATGAAAAAATGTTCCATACATGTCCACTATGCATGTATAATACTGGGCAGCTGGTCATCATGTGAGAATTGTACAATGATTGATGAGTATGATCAAAAGTGCAGATTATGCAACCCGTGTAATTTGCATAGAGGATATTGCTTTACAAATTAAAGGTTGTAATTCCTGTCTTGAAGGGGTGTGTGACCTTCACCTTAGAGGATACTTACGTTTTATTTACCACTAAGGTGCATGTAATCAATAATAGAATACATACTATAGTACGGTTGGAAAGAACCCAGATTGAAATTTTTGTTTATCATTGAAAGACAAGTATCACCCTGGTAGTAAATTATTCTGGGAGGAGGAGCCGGGTCCACGATTCAACTGTTGGAACAACAAAAAAATTTGGTTTCTACGTCATTGTTGTGAAAACAATGGGTACTATGGCTACTGATTTCTATTTGGCTGTTATGGAATGTGATTCACCACTTGAGGACACAGTATGTGACATTGCTTCAAATAAGCAAATGGAAACATAAAAATTTTACAAAATGACTGAGAATAGTATCATTGAGTATACAAAGAGATATGATAAGAGTGAAGTTACACTGTACTGTAGAAAATGTAACCCTGACATTGCAGCACATCAGGATCAGTATACTGTGTATTCAAATAATGTACCTGCATTAGTTGTTCTCGACAAACACCGATACGTAGTAGAAGATGAAATCTAAAGAGTAGAAAAGTCGTTTTTTATCATGTATATACATTATTTTTATTAATAAACAATTTTACACACATTTTTAGAACATTTAATTCGTAGGGCACTAAATCAATATTAAACAAAACTTGAAAGTATATTTTTCCGCTAGGAAGTCGTTCAATCGAGGAAAGTCAACGTCAATGCTAAGAACCTGCTTGTAGGTATAGCCACGACATCTGAACATGAAAAAGAGTAGTGCATGAAAGCCACATGTCTTAGTCGTTAAATCCTGTACTCTCCTCTGATTTTGAATAATAGTTTTCCCGCTGCTCTCAATAAAGTTGCTGATATGTGGAGCGTAGGATTTATATGATAGTCCAAGAAGATCAAAAAATTCGATATTCTTCGCTGTTTGAAAGATGCATAGCCAATGAACTGCTAGGTCTATTAGAAGACTGCCGTCGGATGTGATTTCCCAATAGGTTTCAAATTGACTCAATGATAATAGCGTGATACTCTCAGTCAAGGCATTGGAAAATTTGCACTCTAAACGTACATTCTCCGTTCGCACTATGCTCATATTCTGAGCGCCAGAGAGATCCAAAACAATTTCACCATTATTTTTTGAAAACATTGAATCGGTTATTCTATTTTCAAATAGTTGTGAATCATGATCTAGGGAATGCATGGTCAACTTATACAGAGTTTTGTAGGATTTTTTTTTTTCAAATGATAGAGTGTACAGTGGAATACCATTCACTTTGCACACAAGGCTAGATAGACCCAAAAAATTAAAATCATTTTGGGATGCAGTCCAGGATCCAACGGCAGTGCCACTCTTCACAGAGGCCAAAGCGAGTTTTGATGGGATTTCTCCATTGATAAATCATGAATCGGTATAGCTGCAAGAGCAAGTGGCAATGTTACGTTGATAGGTGATCGTATTACAAGAAGTTTAATGTTGTTACCATTGGCTCTTAGTTTTTCCATAACTGCCAATGCAACAGAGCTCATAACCTGTTGTTTTCGAACATTAAAAACTGCTGGGATGATAATGGTATGTGCACCGGGTTCTGCAGCAAGTTTTTTATCAAAATAAAATTCGATGGAGTTAGTTGCAGCTTTATGTTAGTCTTGACTTTGGGGGGTAACCATTGAGATATACTGCATATCTCATGATTTAATTTTCCAGCTAGATGATACTCCTGGGTCACTTCAGCAGTTGACTCACCGTCAGTATCAACACCCGATCTATATTCATAGCCCAATGACTGTCCTTTCAACTCCTATATTCCTTTGGTGTCATCATCATAAATTGTATGTGGCTTGCATAGTTGGATAAATTATTGCTAGTGCTCACCAATGTTCCATTAATAAATACATTAATTTGTTTGAGCAGGTTGTGTAGAATACAGTTTTCATAGAACAGACCATCGGCAGCAGTTGCAGTTGTATTGTCTGGCTTTTTATTCACCGCAACGTTTGAATCAATAAATATTGATGACAAATCTAGTAAATAGTCCTAATTGGAAAATATCTGAAAGTGTATATTTTCCGAGAGGGGTTGTTGAGGACAAAATTGTTCATAGTAGCTATACTTCACACTATCATCAACATTTTCAACATTGAATAGACTCAATGAAGAGCTAATTGATGGATGCGATTCCTTGTGGGGGAGATAGGTCATCTTAAGAGAAGAAATCCTTCTTTCATCTAACAATATTTTTCTTCTTCTTCTGCTTATTGGTGTTCTTTCTTTGATTCCTTAGAGTCGTTGTTGATGTCCTTCGCTTTCCGCCTGGGCAGAGACTGATGAGTGAATGATGCCCACGCATCCTTTTTAATCCCTTCCCATTTTGCTGAGATTTTAATTGCTCACCAACGGCTCTTGCTGAAGATCTTGTATTTTTTTTAACACTCCTTGAAATTTTTACCTGACCCCCAGTCCTTTTGTGTTGAGGCAGCAAAATTTGATGCAGCAGGTACAAGATATTTTCTGGCAAGGGGTAGTGCAGAACGAAATAGCCTAGCAAACCAGCTATCAAGGCCAAAGCCAGACATTGTAGTACGCCCCTTGTAATAGTCCAATCCATGACCTATATGACGTGGACTCAGAGCACCAACATAGCAGTCAATATCAGGATAGACAAATGGATTTCTTCTATTGTTCATTTTAGGCAGTGACGACGATGGGTCGAAAATGACATGTAATCACAGCTAAACCTTTCGTTACTGCTAGAGGGTCACCCAGTTCACTTCTTAGTGTTAACTGACAGAGTTCCAAATACGAAGTGTTTACAAGAACATACTGAATATGCTTTATACTGTAGTGCTGAACAAGTTTATTGGCTGTTTTTCGTTCAAGAACACGCAGGAGGGAGACATTTGAATTGCCAACTCTCGATGTTTCCACAAAGGATGCATAAAGAATTATGCAAGAGTACGAGGCGAAACCAGGTGGATAACAAAAATAACATGATCCCTCCCGCTAACTGTGCCAGCGTTTTTACTACTGATCATATTCTGTTTAAAGCCAAGAGCATCCCTCAGATGATCATTGATATGTATCATTTCAGTGTCAACAGGTGAGGTAATGTAAATCCTATCGTGTTCCATTGAAAAATTAAAATGGAATGTACCATTCCTACGATATGAGATTTTTCTAATTCCACGACACAAAACCGTCATAGTATCATATTCTTTATATTTCAATGTGACATCGAATGGTATAACTTTTATATCATACACACGATCGTTTCTCTGGATATCATATTTATTTTTGAGAATACAGTCGACAAGAGCCACTTCATACTTTTCGTCATCGAAATTGATGGCTGGGGAGAGTTTCGTCCAAAAATCACTTGTTTTATTCAAGTCATTGCAGAGAGGATTGGAGACGTTGGACATCAATGTTACATAAAAATCATTGGGCATCGACAATATCTTCAACACCGATCCAAGAATCAAAATCAGAGTTGTATCCTAGCCACCGAACAAGTAACTGTTTCTTACCCCTACTAGTACGAGTCTTTAATATCTTTTCAATTTGATAGATTTCATATTATTTTTAACTTTTTGTAGTTCATAGTCATAAAAGCCGCCAAGAATCTCTTCATTTTTGGTATCTCGCAGACGATAAGTTATGGGTTTGGTGTATATGATTTTTGCTACTTTAAAAACTTCAGTGGACCACAAGTAATTACCCTTTTCAAAAACATTAGTCGTTCTATTAATTCGAACAGTATCACCAACATTGAATTTTTTCTTCACAATTGTTTCTTTGGAATATTGTTTAAGAAAAGTATCAAATGTATCATGATCAGAATAATGAACTTCCGTTGGGGTTGAGTTGGACAATCATCGACAAAGTTGTTGATTATAAATCAGCATGATTTTATCTTTATCATGAATAAAAGCAGGTGTATTTTTCAATGTACAATATCTTGAAATTAAAAGTCGATTAGTTATTATCAATCATTCGGCCAATGCAGCCTCTATAGGACTGTGGTTATGATATAGCATTGTATTATATTTCATTAGTACTTTTTCGACATGTGGATTAACAAATTCACTACCCCGACGCGTTAAATTTGTGTATAAGAATCTTGTTCGAAAATACTTTCTATAGCCTGAGCAACTTCAACACCTCTCTTTATCCGCAATGAAATGGCATACGCATAGCGACTAAAAACACTGATTGCAAGTAGAATGTACTTGTATAGTGTATTGTGACGCCTTTGAATCTCATCTGGAGTTAAGAGATCTGCTTGCATTATATGTAGGGAGAAAAGGCTTTAGTTTTTCGATAATGATTAGAATGAAGTCTATGGTTTCTATGTAGAGTGTAACTTGATTCATTTTGTAGATAGTCTTGTACACTTTTAGTGTGAACACCCGAGACCTTGGAAAAAATTGTGGGGGAACTTAAACTTCCCACTTCGCCAATATTTTCATTAACACCTTTCAGAACTTCAACCATTTTGAACGTAAACACGTAGTGTAATGTCCACTACCCTTTTGTATACTAGTGGGTGATGATGGTGGTGGTGACGTTAAGTTGTTACGTTGTCGCTTTTGTCTAGCTATCAGTAGTGTTCTCATTTTCCTCCTCAGTGTCAAATCAATGTTTCCATTAGGTGTGCTAGTTTTGTACAATATTGATTTAAAATCTTCTTCTTCTTCAGTTGGTAACAGTTGTTGGTTAGTTTGTTGGTTAGTTAGTTGTTGGTTAGTTGGTTAGTTGGTAACAGGTTTTCTAGGTTTTTTAATATTAAGCTGGGTGTAAAACAAGGCAGCACTCTTTCTCCTAAATTGTTTAATATTTTTATAAATGATGTTGTTGATTATCTAGAGAATAGATGGGCTCCGAAAGTTAGTCTAGGGACCCATAAACTATCACTACTATTATTTGCAGATGATATTGCTTTGGTGGCTAGTACACCGCAAGAACTGCAGACGCTTTTGAGTCTTATAGAAGAATATTTGCAGATGAAAAAATTAAGGCTGAATGTTGAAAAGAGTGAAGTTGTTATTTTTAAAAAAAGGAAAACAAGTGGCGAAGATAATTATAAATATAGATTTAATAATAAGGAACTTAAAGTAAGTAAAAGAACCAAATATTTAGGATTTGTTTTATCGGAAAATGGAAGTTGAAAGAGTCATGTTGATGAAATAATTAATAGAGGCAAAGTGGCCACGCCTGCAATTTGTACAAATCCGACGATAATGGGAATTAAAAACCTAAAAATGCATGAAAGAATATTTAATACAAAAGTTTTACCAGTATTAGAATATGGAGCTGAGATTTGGGGCGGAGAAGCGGCACAGATATTGGAGTCCCTCCAGCTCCAGTATTATAAAAGACTGTTTGGATTACATCAGACAACTCATTCATAGGTTCCGAAAGGTGATATGGGCCTGTTATCGTTAAAACTACGTAGGTCTATTTTGATGCTTACATTTTGGTTGAAGATCATTAGGTGTAATGAAGATAGACTAGTAAGTGCTGCTTATTATCAGATGTTGAGCTATGGTTCCAAAGCGTCGTGGCCATCCCAAATTAGGTCATTACTAGAAAGAGTGGGAATGGCTTACTTATAGAATGATGGTCTTGATTCCCCTGATCTACCAACAAATTTAGTAAGCCAGGTACGATTTATTTTAGAGGGTCATGAAATTCATTATTGGCAACGGCTGGTTTTAAATTCTGCTACATTGAATCATTATAATCAGGTTAAACCTAGTTTTGGAGAGGAAATTTATTTTAAATTCAATTTACCGGCTATGATTTTATGTCGATGGATTCAGCTTAGGGCGAATTGCCTTCCAATCCAGAGCAGGCAAATTGTATTTGACAGGGGGATAGTACATCCTGATGGTCGGTATGTGTGTTCTCTTTGTAGGGATGAGGACGAAGATTTGGACCATTTTCTGCGAAAGTGCCCGGTGCTCTCTGATTTAAGGGAAAATTACTTACATGGGATTGTTTTGCTGCTTCCAAAAATTTTACAAAGTAGTAATCCAGCCACAATATTTCGTATTGGTGCGTACATAGAAAAGGGATTAGAAAGAAGGAAATGTTTTTACAATTAATTATTATTAATTATATGGCATTAAAGTTATTTTCTTGATAATTTACCAGAAGGTATTTTTCGCTATGTATCATGTTAATGTGTGTTTCGTAATTTGCTCTGTTGTAATATTTCTTTTTTTCATTATTTTTTTATGTATATGGCTCTTGGGCTTTTGAAATACACGGTCTATCTATCTATATCTGGAAAAATGTGGAATTTTGCATTTTTGACAAAAGAAAGATCACAGATGCGTGTTTAGTTTTTTTTCCTAGAGGTGATCGTATCGAGCCAATAGTCCTATAATATCGCAAGAGGGTTCATTCGAACGAAAATTAAAAGTTTTGTCTGTTACGTCTCGGTTACGTGGGAAGATTTTTCAATGGAATATATTTTCATGGGGGAAGGGACATTTCTATGAAGGATTCCGGACATTTCTATGAATGGGTGCGGGATTCCCCAGCATTCTTTTAAAAACGATAAGAAATTAAATAAAAAAACACGTTTTTTCAACAAAAAGTAAGGAACAACATTAAAACTTAAGACGGAAATAAATTATTACGTATATGAGGGGGTTTGCCCCCAAGTCAATGCCTCGCTCTTTACGCTAAAGTTTTTTTTGTACTTTCAAAAGAGCTATCTATTCTAAATACACGGCCTTTGTGATTCAAAGGGTCTTTCTTAAAGAATTGGAACAAAATTCGAACTTTAGCATGAAGAGCGAGGTATTGACTAGGGGGCGACCCCCTCCCCCCTCATATACATAATAATTAGAACCTGCGTATTTACAATATGTGGAGCTATATTCCACTTACTATATCTTAAAAACTATCAATTATCAAAGCTCAGTTAAAAAATATTTGCAACAGTATGCACTACCACCAAATTGCCCATAACATTATTTGTCAATAATATGTCTGCTCGCAATTTGGTTAATTTGGAATATTGAACCCGGATGAGATAGCTATGAAATAAACATACCATTCAATTTAGAATTCAATACTGTGTCTAAATATAACAATCATTTCCTCCGAGAATTCCTTTAAGAAATTTAGGATAAAGTTGCAGACTATTAGTTTCCCCTGTAGTATAGGATGCAGACTATTATTGCAACTACTACTAAGACTAAGAATAGTAAGGTGAAAATCATGAGCAGCGCACTTGCGCTACCTTAGTAGACTGATGTAGGCATAATATATTTTTGTTTTCACCGAGAAACTTAGGAATTATTGAAGTAATCTTGAAAGGAGCTCTTTTGGACGGAAATTGAAAGCTCTTTAAGAGTCAAACGTGATTGGACCATAACCCCACCCCTTTTCACGTCACTTATTCCTCAAACACATCCAATAAAAATTTGGATAAAGGCATGTTGCTCAGCTTTGGTGAAATTCTGTCTCTGAAGATGTTAACACTCCTCCACCCCACGGCCCTTGGGCCAAGAGTAATTACTGATATGTCAAAGAGACATAAACAATGCTCCAGGAGTTGCTTATGTAAGTAAGTTGCAAGTTATCAAGGGGCATACCGAGAACATCATAGCAACGGTATATTCTATGAAGTTGAAGCTTCCAGGGCTTGATGAAGGGGATGTTCAGCTAACCGAAGGCAAAATGCACTTGCCACTCCTACTGCTACCACTATTGCTGCTACTGATAGTACCAATACTACTACCACTAGAACTCCTACTACTACTTCAACTTCTACTAAAATCAGGCTAAGGGCACGAGGACAAAAATTTAAGAGGAAGTCGAGGGGGAGGAGTGTTGCGTGTGTGTGTGCATATAGGTTGTCAAAAGAGCATATCAGTATTATCTTAGGACCGGCCTGAGGTATGAACTTAAAACTTTCAGGGGTTGTTGTGGGGACGTTAAACTACCCTAAAGTTGAATATGTTAAAAAAGAATTTTTCGGTATAGTCAGATTTGGATCGATTCGGGGAAACAAGTGTACTACTACTAACAACTCACTGCTTCACCTACACACCTGATACCAACATAGCTACGCACGTTCCTCATTATCATTCTTGGAATCCAATTTTGGAAATTTATGTGAGAAATTGTTCATGGAAGACACTAGATTGGCCTTAATTGGTAAACGTCTGTATCTTGCGGGAATAGCTCCAAACGACCAGTGGCGCATATTGAATCAGAAAACAGAAAAATTGGGTGGTACTTTCATTATTGACTTGTTTATTTATGTGTGATGTCATGCTAATAAAAGATTAACTTGTTCATATCTGAAATTATGTCTGATATATCGAGCGTGCTCTCGTCTGATTAAAAGCATTATATTTATTCATCTGTTTTGAATTTTGTTCAAGTAAACGTTGAAGCAGGCATTGAGGATGAAAGAGTTATAAAACATGCTACCAACTTTTTCGACATTTCCAGTGTGTGTGCTGCTAAGAAATCGCTCTATGCCCCTGTTTCTTCGTCTGAGTCCTGCCCGAAACACACAGGCCAAAAAGCTTTAGTTAACCATCTCAAGGATATTATTAAGATTTTCCAAAAGAGGGATTCCGACGCATTACAAGCTCCGGTCTACGTGATTTGCATCCCTACTGAAGTCCCTGTTATACAATAGCCTACTCCCGTTTAGCTACTAAAATAAATAAAATTCAACAAACTCTTGAAGTTATAAATGGAAATTTAACACCTTATGAGCTGAATTTCCATCAAATTGCTCTAGCTAGTGGTGCCCCTGAGGGTTTCGCCACCGTTATAATCTCAAATGTGCCTCCAAATGTGAATAATACAGTTAAACGTAAAGAATTGATCGATTAAATTCACGGGAATGAATCTGTTTTCAATTTACGACCTGTGAGAGATAAACTAGTTGTGTAAATTGATGATCTGGATGCAAATCAGTTACCTGCGAGCATTCACGCAGAGAGGTTCTCCTTGCCGAGTGAATGAATTCGTATTAAATAAAAAATCGCAGTGTTATACTAAAAGAATACTATACCAAAATTTCACAGTGTTATACTGAAAGGATACTGCAAGCTGGTTTTAGCAGAATTTGCATTTTGACGAAAGTGGGCCCCGAGTGATAACTGGATTTATTACATAAAAGGGGCCCTTGCGTGTAAGTCTCACTCAATGCCTTTTTAGTTTTATTTAGGCAGTGCGGTATTAATTGGTAGCAATATGTCAATGACGAAAGACCATTTCGACCGCCGTATGGACGAGCTTAAAAGTTTGTTTTCAAAGCTTCAGAATGAAAATAAAATACTGAGAACAGAGAATAAATTACTAAAGACTGAGCTGGTTCGTGTCAAGACTACTGCCCTGCGATCGGAGATGTACGCTCGAAGAAACAACATTCTTATTCACGGTGTTGAAGCTCTGCAAGGAAAAGAAAATCTCCAAGAAACTGTAGTGACATTTTTTCAGTCTAAGCTTGGAATTACAGATGCTGATCAGCTAAGTATGGGTATATTGTATCGTATTTCTAAGAAGACGGCTCCCTCCCAATCTGGAGCTAGGCCGAGCCTTCGAAGTAATTCACAAAAGCAGAAGGCTATCGAGCCTATCTTTATTAGCCTCTCAGACACTGAACGCTCAGCCATTATGAAAGAATGTGGAAAACTGAAAAAAAAACGGGTTTTAGTGTGTCAACAGACATGCCAGCTGAGCTCGGTAAACGAAGAAAAGAATTACTAGCGCTCTGGTACAAGCTGGAAAGTTCTAAATCGGCAGCAGAAAAGGTTGCAGAAACTCGTGTTGTCCAGCGAGGAATAAGACTGTGGTTAGAGGTCAAAAAGTCATGAAATTTACAATGGACTAAATCTCAAGACGACTGCTTTGATCCGCTAAAGTTGGCAGTACCCTCCGAACCTGACGATACCGAATTTGTTGCTTGAAATACTATTCGTGTTATTTGTTTGTTTTTGTCTGATCGTTCCACCAGCTGTAGTCGAAGAGATGAAGTAAAAATATGATAACATTAGCTAAAATTTTTTTTTTTCTTTTTTTGTTATTGGGGCTACAACAGTGGAAACGGAAAGAATTGTCATTGATGAATTAGTTTTTTTTTTGTCGCTTGCCGAAATGAGTGATTTGTTTTCCAGAAATGTTTCATTTTCCATTTTTCTGTGTTTCTTGTGGTAATTTATGTTTGTTTAAATCAGTTTTTGTTGCAGTTTCAATGAAGTTCATTCGGGTGTGTGAATTTCTCACGGCTCTCCACTTTGATCCAAGATGCGACCACATTCCCCAGAGAGTTTTGGGTAAGTTTTGAGTTCCTTGTCTTCGTCCCCGAGGCCCACTACCTTGCCAGCAGCTCAAAAAAAGTTAGAACAGTTAGAAAAGTCGTTCTTAAATTTGGAAGAAATTTTTGATAGAGTAATTAGTAATGAAAACAATTGTTCTTTTTTTTAGTGAAAATAAATTTCTTCGAAGTAAATATATTCAGTTAAAGAGTATGCCCCAGGAATGCTCTGAATCTCAGCCCAGTATAGTTCAGCTCAACTGCCAAGGATTATGTTCGTCACTGACAAATGTAATGACCATGTGCTGAAAAATACGACCTGACGTTCTTGGACTGTGTGAAACACTCCTGTCGAGGCAGACTGACATCCTGGTAGATATCCCCGGGTATACATCTAATTTAGTACATAGAAAAGAGTCAGCACGAGGAGGATTGGCACTCTACACAAAGAGCGAATACCCAGTCTGTGTTAATGGCCAACTAACTCGAAATGTAGAAGGTATTTTTGAGTCACTTTTTCTTGATATGTCCCTTCCTTCACAACGGAAGGTAATCGTTGGAGAAATTTACCAATC
Organism: Artemia sp. Qi Xiang Cuo; assembly: GCF_049724085.1. Lineage (NCBI taxonomy): Eukaryota > Metazoa > Arthropoda > Branchiopoda > Anostraca > Artemiidae > Artemia > Artemia sp. Qi Xiang Cuo. Next base: position 52,463,116 of record NC_142814.1, read on the forward strand.
ACCATCCGGTTCTGTTTCTTTGTTTTTGGAATATTTATTGAAAAAACTCCAAATGTTTGAAAAACAGAATCACGATGTGGTCATCATGGGTGATTTCAACATCAACCTAGCCTCTCCCCTAACTAATACCGCTAATGAACTTCTCACTCTTATGTCTGTGTCTAATCTTTACCCGTCGACAACTATCCCAACAAGAGTAACTGAGAGTACTCATTCCCTAATAGACAATATTTTTTGTACTCTACCTCCACTCTCGGCTTCAGTAATCATCAGTGACATGTCGGACCACTTCCCCTTATGTACCGTTTTCGAAACATCAACGGCAACAAGGTCATTTTCAAAAACTAGAGATGATATTCCAGTTGTTGATCTAAGTGGAGAAAACTTACGGTTACTTAACGAAAAATTGGAAAAAACGACATGGGATAGCGTTATGGAGAAAGAATATCTGAATGAAGGATTTGAAATTTTTCACAGTACATTTACAACACTATATGAGGCTTGTTGTTTTAAAGAAAAAATAAAGAAACGCGGAAGAAAAAAGGCACCAATTTGCCCCCATGGGCTACAGAAAGTTTACTCAGGTGTATCGAGAAAAAGAAAAATCTCTGGGCAGAATACCGTAATCTACCAAATGCAGCTAGCCTGCGGAGTTATGAAATTTATAATAAATGCCTACGCTCAGTCTTCAGAAAAGCTAAAAGGGATTACTTTAATCTAAGGTTAGCCGAAAGTGTGAAGGATGGAAGAAAAATATAGAACACAGTCAATTCAGTTTTATGACCAAAAAATCGACAGCCTAGATTACGAAACAAAATTACACCTGATGGGAGAACTTTGACTAAACCAGCAAAACTTGCAAAGGCTCTTTGTACCTTCTTCGCCAAAATTGGAGAAAAAACGGCTAACACAGTGCTACCCCCAGAAAGTCCTACAGGGACTTTTTGGGCCTAGCGTGTGTCAAGTCAATGGCACTCATTTCTGTAATTTCGACGGATGTTTCGATGATTGTCAAAGGCTTGAGGGGAGCATCTGCCTCTGGATTCGACCGCGTCCATACTAAACTGTTGAAAGCAGTATTGCCGTCCGTACTACTACCTTTAACACATTTGGTAAACCTCTCCTTGGAGACGGGAGTGTTTCCATTACTTCTCAAGAAGGCAAGAATAGTTCCCCTCCACAAAGGTGGCCCTCAGGACGACCCGTCTAACTTTCGACCCATCTCTATTCTTTCGGTGTTTTCCAAAGTCTTTGAAAAACCTATGAAGAACCAACTTTACTCTTTTCTGGAAGCTAAGGGATTCCTTAACCAACGCCAATTTGGATTCAGACCTGAACACTCGACGTCCCTCACTGCAAATGGTAAATTTTAGATGTTAAAAGTAGAGATCCGAAATCTAGTCATGGTTGCAGCAACAGCTGCAACCTAGTAGAGCGAACCACGGCCCACAGTAATGGAAAATTTAAACGCGCTTTGGAAAAAAGTCTAGAGAGAAAGAATTGCCATTTGAAGCTGATTCAGGAATGTACATTCCTAGCTGATTCAGGATTCAGGAATGAACTAGCTGGAACATCGTAGAGAGATGTTTCATGGCTCAATTCAAAGCTGTTGACCATATCAACGCGATTTTTGTAGATTCGCCTTAATAACACCATCGTGAATTGCCATATGGCAAAGTTGCCAACCAATAGTTGCAGCTGTTGCTGCAACCATGACTAGAGTTCGATCTCTACTTTTAACATCTTTTGGGCATTCCAAAAAAGAGCTTGAGACCCTGATTCGGCTATTTTTTTCTCCAGTGCTAGGGGGTACTGGGACATCGTAGGAGTGCTGAAAAATGTAGTTATACAAAGTTTTTGAATTTGGGTTTACCTCCCCAAACACACATTCCCTCAAAAAACCCTTCGTCTACTTTATAATGGACTTATCAAGCCTCATCTACAGTATTTTGAGTCAATTTGATAGCCAACATTTACATCCCACCTGAAAAGGCTTGATTTAATCCACAGACGTGCCCTGAAAAAAAATCGGAAATATGGACGATTTTCTTTCCCGTGAATCACTTTATCATTTATCGTGCTCAGTTATCGTTTTCAAATTTGTCTCCGGTACTTCCATCAGCATTCCACAGTCTATTCCAGTTGGTATTGGAACAGCATCCTAGGAACACGAGATCTGCCTCAAACCTTCTGGTGAGACGAACACCTACAGTACGGTCGGATTTTGCACCGGATGTGGCGTGCGCGAAAGTGTGGAACATACTTCCACAAGAGCTGAGATGTAGGAGCTCCCTTGGGTCTTTTAAAAATAATCTGAAAAATTATCTTATTCAATGTTCAATAAACAGAGTTTATTAATAATTGATTTTTTTTTTAATTATTATCATTATTATCTCGGTTTTTTTTTTCTTTTTTTTTTTTTTTTTTTTTTTGTACGGTTAAGGTAGCTGTGCTTTTGGGGAGGAAGGGGGAATCTCTTAGATAGTGATTTTTATGGTTGAGGGATGTGGTTGTGTTGAGGAGTTAAGCGAGAGTCGGAAAGCGTGACTAGGAGGAATTGTTATTTTTTTAAGGGAGTCAACGTGCGTTTTTTTGCATAGAGAAATTTATTTATGTTTATTTATTTCTATTTATTTGAATTAAACCCGATTGAATCTGAAATCTGAAAAGGTTTCTGCAAATCCGTTTCGTCTGTTCTAAATAATTTGAAGGCCAAATTAATGGAAAACAAGTTCTATGGTCTCCTTAGATGAATTGAGCATGATTATGATTTATCGAATATATTGGATTGTGATGGAGTCACTGATGCCACTAGAATTAGTAATTCTAAGACGGTTAAGCTCGCTTTTTGAGAAAGTGATACACTTAAATATGCGCTTCGATTTGGTTTGAAAATTGATTATGAATTTCTGTGGTGTTGAGTTCAAAGCTATTCCTCGCTGCTGCCACAAGTGCCGGTTTCCTGACCACTTTTTTGCTACCTGCAAGAGCCCTTTTCTAAAATGTGCGAGATGTTTCGGTCCTCGTGAGTCAACCAAAGATTCGCCTTGCAACCTGTCCTCCAAATGTGCGAATTGTGCTAGCGATCATGTATCTTATAGTCTTAAATGTCCTAAGCTTCGTGAAATTGTTGCAAAATCTGATCAGAAATTGATTTAAAATATACTAGTATATGCTCTTTTAATATTGATAAAACCAAGGACAATGATATTTGTATTGACCTTTTGTTGAGCTCTTTTGATATAGTGTTACTTCAAGAATATTTATTCACAGGTGCCAGCGTTAATTTTTTGCGTAGAAGTCCTGATTATATCATATTTACCACAAATACACGGCGTACACGTGGTCGACCCTCAGGAGGTCTGGTGTGTATCATCAAGCGTCAACTCTGCCACTTCCTCTTTAAGTGTTATGGTTTTGATAATCATTATCTCGCGATCAGATTTGGCAATACTGTTCTAATTAACGTTTACATTCCACATAATAAGAACAATATGCTTTCTTTTACTGCATTTACTAAGACCTGTGTCAAGTTCAAGAATTTAATCGATGGAATCTGTGCGAATGGATATGATTGGTTATTAATTGGTGTTTTGAATTTTGATATAAATTCGACGTCTCCCCGATCCAAAACCCTCTTAAATAGCCTTCCCCCCGGCTTTTGGATTATAAATGAAGATTTGCCTTATACATATATTCATAATACTGGTTCTCGCTCTAACCTTGACCGTTGTGTCTGCTCAGCCGATCTACCGACATCTAGTGTTCACGTTGACGGAGAAGAGAGGGACTATGACCACCTACCCTTATTGTTACAAGTTTCTATTTCTGCTAATTTTGTGATTAAGTCTCCTCGTGTAAATAATTTCAAGTGGTTTAAAAATCGTAATTGGAATCGTACAAATTGGCCTTAATATCTGGCTACTCTAGCCTCCCTGTTGCACAGTATTAAAATACCATATAACCTGTTATGTTGCAGTGTTTTTTCATAAAATGAACGAGCCCAATTAAACATGTATTATTATGGCATTGTAGACTGCATGAAGAAGGCTGAAGAAGTCGCAGTTCCTAGTGAAATGGTTCATTGCCGTGCTCGTAAACCTATGTGGAATATTAACCCTGAGTTAAAGAAATTAAAAATCAAGCAAAATTGTGGCTCCGAATTTTGATTGCTTGCGGGCGTCTGTCTTGTGGTAATGTATTTTCATATTAAACGGAAAACTAAAATTGTTTTTAAGTGTCGAATACGATTTTTTCGGGAATATGGTGCCGAATTTCCGAAAAGTTCCAATGAATGGAATCGTGTTGTTAATCCTTCGAGACTTGATGGTTCACATGTTGAAAATATACCGCAACGATCCTGGAATCAGCATTATTCAGGTTTATTTTCTGTAATAAATTATGCTGTTCACGCTCGGTTTTCTGGCGCACGGTTAAGCGAGGAAAAACTACCTCCAATTGAAGCTTTCTATAATTCACTTACCAACAGTGAATGCACTGCCGAGGAATATGAATTTGCCAAGGGGTTTTGGAATAAGGGTAATTGTAAAAAAGGGTGAGATTATTGTAGACTGTACTTGGCCAGTGACGTTTTAACTCTGTTAGATATTGTCCGTAAAAACACAGACCACATTTATTCAGAGTTTTGATTATATTTGGGCTACTTTTTTTCAACACCTAAGATGGGGATGGACTTCATTCTAAAAATTAGAATGGAGAAAGTAGGGTTGTTCACGGACACAGATAATTGTCATTCTGTAGAAATATCGATGAGGGGGGGGTATGTTTTTTATGGGGAGTATATTTTGAAAACAGTTCTAATTGGAAAACACACTGTTGTAGAATCTGAGGCAATGTTACCTGGCATGAACTCTCTATACCCCTCTGTAATGTCTCACTACTCTTTGTCGTGTGGAAACTATAAACGGCTTGAGAATTCTTTGTGAGATCCCCGACATTCAAACCGTCGACGACAATGGGCCACAAGAATGGTTCTTTGAAATTGACGGACACATTCCATTGGTGCTTCATGATTCTGTCAAAGATTTTGTATTCCCTTATATCAATCGACCAGTGACCAAGGACTCGCTGAGCCCATACAATCGATCATCGGTTGATGATATGGGGATGCACTGGACCCCCTCCAAGCAGAAACTGATTGCAGATTTAGACCCTAAACAGAATATAGTTGTTCACCATGTGCTTTTGCACTGGATGGTGAACAATGGTTTCAAGATCACAAAAATACATAGGGTCCTACAATTCAGTCAAAAACCCTATTTGAATACGTTTATCGACACCTTTGTCGATAAACCCTCTCGGGCAAAAAGTAAAGTAGAAAAGGAAAATGTACAAGGTCATTTTAAATTCAGCGTTTGGAAAACTGTGTGAAAGCGTACGGAACAGATCTCGTTGTAACGTCGTGACTTGCCCCCGAAAATGTGCAAGAATTATTGCACACTCCAATTTTACATCGTTCACGAGCATATAGGCAAACATGGTTCTTCTAAACAGAAAAAAAAGAAATGTTGTGCTTAACAAAAACAGAGCGGGAGGTAGTTCAGTACTTGAAATTTCCAAAAAGCTCATGTTGTCGTTTTTTATAATGTGTGCAAGGTACAAAGGCCAAGGGAGGGGGATGTTCAAGTTTATTATGGGGATACAGATTCTCTGCTGTTAAATATTAAAACCGGGGATTTATTAAATGATTTAGAAAATGGATAATAAATCAGCTCTCGGACGTATTTCACTAGCTGAAATGTATCCCTCAGACCCAAGTTGGTGAAACGTCCGGCCTCCAATCAGCTACAGATGTTAAAATCTGAGAGGGGGAGCAATTTAATATCTAATTGGGTGTTCCCGGGTTCTAAAGTTTGTTGTGTACAAACCGACAGCGAAGATGAAAAACAGACATGTAAAGGGGTTCCTGAATCGTTTTTAAAAATTAATTTCAACATCATTGTCAAAAAAAACCGTGTTAAAAGTAGTCTTGTGCCGAGAGCACAATTGCTTGCAATTTGTTGAAAACGATATAAAAATTATACTCTTAGAGTTGAAAATAATACAATGTCTTGTATATCCGACAATGGTTTTGTGCTGGAGAATAGTATAAAAGTGCTGCACTAAGGCCACTATCGAATTTGAAAACAGGTTGAATGTGTAGGCTATCACAAACAACTCGGTCTGGATAAATTAACTTAACCTAACCCTTAAATAGAATTGTGTTCCACATTTTTTTCTATGGAGAAAGGAAATCCATAAATTAAATTAAATGCTCAAACCTAATCTAACCTAACCTGCAGGAGCGGTGGCGACTAGTGTAGACTGTCTCAACCCACGATCCCCGGGGGGTCCCACTCACAGCAGGCCGGCGGTCCATCGTTCTCGCCCGCAGCCGGCCTTCGATCTGCGAGTACCGGGAGATGGGGACCCTTGGGGGGGGGTGTATCCATTAAATTCATAGTGTTTAACTATGCTATTGTTGTAAGTGGTTTTTTAAGTGAAAAATTTTGTTGTTGTACAAATAGTACTATTGCTATTTTAAGTTGTACAAAAACGTCTGTACTATTCCTATTTGTGTTCTTGATGCATAGAAGTGTTTTTGTTAATAAATGAAAAATGTTGTTGCGGTTCTTGTTAATAAATATTGTTGTTCTTGCTTTGCTGAAAAAGTGTTTTTGTAAATTACCGAAACAACAGTTGTTGAACATATAATGTTATTATTGCTGTACAGAAGTGTTTCTGATAATAATGTTCTTGTTGAACAAATAGCGTGTGTGTTATTCATGCTGTACAAGTATTGATGTTAATACATGAATTAAATATTGTTTTTGTTGTTCTTGTTAACGTAGATACATCTATCGGAAAATTATTATTTATTCATTGGACAAGTATGGTTTGCAGTTAGTTGTAGTCCGACTGTTGTCAACAGCAGCAGCAGTATGTATCAATTTAAAACACCATTCAGATCGTTTCTGTGTGGCCCAAAAATGTCTGGGAAAACGACACTCTTAGCTAAAATAATTAAAAATTGTAATAAAATGTTTAAGAATAAATCGCCGAAAATTTTCTATTACATCAATTTCTGGCAAGAGCTTTATCAACAAACAAAACCAATTGCCGCATCAGGCCTGAGACAGATTATACGGTGATTTGATAGTGTCAATTGCATTGAACGAAATTCAGGACTGAATATTGAAGATTCGGCAGAATTAATTGAACAGTTCTCACGAAAAATACTAAAGCTGTTTACCGTTTAGTCACATCATGAACACATTTCCATAGCCCTAGTTATACACAACCTGTTTCATCAGAGCAAATGTATGAGAACCCTTGCTTTGAATTGCACCATCTATATTATCTACCGAGTTGTTCGTGATTCTAGCTCGCTAATAACTCAATAAGCAAATATATCCAGGCGTAGAGCGTACACTCAGGCAACGAATAAGCCCTACGGGCACATTTTGCTAGATCTTAATCAGAATACATCCGAGGATCTACGTGTAGTCAGATATTTTCGACAAAGAAATTACATTATATCTTCTAGTGAACAGTAAAAAAAGCTACTAGTTGCCATCATGAAACTGAAGAAACAACACAGACACCAGCATTTATTTTCCGTTTTAGGTACTTCAAAACCATCCCCCAGGAAGGTCACACTCAAACATGGTATGGACAAAGATTTCATCAATCTAATATCTTAACTTAGTTCAAGTTTAATCAATGTCTATAAAGACTGGCTAGATGGTTTTATAGAACAGAAAAAACAACATCTTTCCATTTTACGCGCGTGGGCTTGAAAAAACAAGGGAAAAATTTTTAAAAGAAAACGTCTTCTCCAGGCGGGTTGTAGCTTTTTTACACTTTTACTACCAACAATTGCAGAATTTGTAAACAGTTTTCTCTGGATGGCTAAACCCTATAAGTTGACGCAATTTGCACTTTTACACTCGCCAGTGGAACATTTTGGAGATAATCTAAGCAAATTCATTAATGATCAAAATATTTCCGATGATAAAAAGATAGTTTAACTTGAAGATACGTTTCGACGTGTAGACATTCATAAACCTTACCGTGAGACCCTCAGTCACCGTCACATAGCTCTCTAGACAGAAAACTTCTTAAGATGCGGCATTCCAATCAGCTGAGAAAGAATTGGAGTCTATATTAGCATCAACCGAAAACCTATTGCAAGTAACCTCTCGAGAACAGAGTAAAAGAGTATTACGCTAACATATATCATGCTAAAAACTGGTGATGGTGATTGAGTTCAAATTGATAAAACAGGGAAATGAATTCTAATTGGGGAAATGTTATAATACAGTTGATCTAATTTGTGATGTGGTGAAGAATCGTAGAGGGCTTTTATAACTTCATAATAATCTATATACCTTTTTAAATGCATCAAACTTCTCCAAAAGTCTTATTCGCAATAAGCAAATTCTAAAGAAACCAAGAGAATATAATCCTCAAACAAGGCCAACACTATTTGAATACGAAAGAAGAAGAAATCTTGGAAAATAATAGCAGCAGCAGCAGCAATGATTTTATAACCCCAGTGATTTCTAGTCAAAAGCAAAGATGTATTGACTCAACCTCCAATGTGCAAAAGGATAGTTGATATTACACTACGTGTTTGCGTTCAAAATGATTGAAATTCTGAAACAAGTTGTTTTAATAATAAAAGCACACATATTCGCTTTTACCGTTAATTCCATAACTGATTGTGACCAGGAACTTTTGACGGTGCTATGACTGTATACTTAGTAAAAGTGTCTACTGCGATAACTATATATTAATCCTCCTCGGCGCAAAGTTGCAACTTGCACTTTGCACTGCAAGTTTGCACTCCCGTGGTATCCATCACCAGACGTAAAATGTGTGGTCTGGAAAATTTTTTTCTCTTAGCCTAGGATATATTGTGCTAGTTTTATTCCTTTTCGAACATAGGATACAGTTCTTTACTGCCTCTTCAACTTGATTGTACATATTTTCAAAAACACAAGATTGTTTTAATTTATTGAAAGTTTTAAGAGTCCCCATGTGCGCTCCTATTAAAAGGCTCGTATGCATAAGAGATAAGTGGGGTCATTAGAATCCTGGTTATAGCCCAGGGCTGTAACTAGAATTCTTATTTGGACTTTTTAGGGAGGGGGTTGGTTACAAAATAAACCTTAATAAACGCCTCAAAAATGTAAATTGATATCTAATTCTAATCATAGTGTAAAATTAGTATAGGATAGACTACCCCCTCTTATTCCTTGATAAAGACCCAGACCCGTACTCCCCAATAGCTTTTACTGTGTTCTTTTGAACTAGTTCTCAAGTAAAAGAGGATAGATAATACTCCTGCTGAATATCCATTTAACAATCATATTGAATATATTGCAGTCTATTATAGGTGCAAAAGAGTCAAGATATTTGGTAGGATGGCCGAGATATCTTGGCGGAGTTAGGCTACTCCAAAACTGATGATAATACATTTTGAGACAAGTATTTGAGCCATTATTATTTTGGGAGAATTTGAGATATTATATTTCTCAAAACCATGACACAGGCTAATTGAACAAAGTTTTTTTTTAATAAAGTAGCGAGACTCATAAAACCATAGTACATTGACAGATAAACAAGTTGACAGAACAAACTCTATCCTCTCTAAGGGACCGAGTACAATCAACCGAATCCGTTTATTTAGAATTGAAAGTCAAGTATTTTGCAGTACGCATCGAGACCTGGCTAATAAAGGACATAAAATATACTTTTTGTCCCCTTTGACAACATAACAGCTTTGAACCATCTTGTCCTGAATCGAGTTTTTGGCAGGATCTGCATAGAAGCCTCTAGTACAAAAAGTGGGTGTACTTTGCTAGATAAAATATCATTCAATCAATGAGATTTTTAATAAAATTTAGGTCAGAGAGTTAGGTCTGCTGTATACTAGTTTTTCTTTTTTGTTCTTTTAATGTGGTTGTCTTTGTATTTAAAAATTGATTTACTATGGCAAGACATATTTTTAAGTGTATTTGCTGAAGTCATGACTTTTGAAGCTTACTATAAGTTTAATGGATATAAAAATATGTCGAATCAATACTTTAGATCACATTTCTAGAGCAAAAAAGGCTAGCAAGCAACATGGAACAATTTTAATGATCAGAGTTGAGAGGACTCGTCGTGAGGGAATAAAAGTCTTACAAAAAAGCTGACAAAACAACATCACTGCAGTCAAAAGAAAAGCATGGCTCGAACTATTCAGAAAATTCTAACTCACCGTTGAAAACAGTACCAGAGAGAAAAAATTTCAATAGATTTCGATTAGTAATTATGGACTATCTATAAAATAAAATTTTACTTTGGCGACCTGTTTATAGATTATCTATTAATTTACTTTTTACAGTAGAAAAGGAGGATTTACACCTGGATGAGGATAGGCTGTGTCTGTAAAAAGATTGAGTATCAAGTAGCATCTCTGTTCACTTACAAGGATTTGGAAGCCAATCTAGTTTTGCACTAACAGGATTGGATGAGTAAGTAAATGTTTCGAAGACATTAATTTAGTATTGCCGGCTATTTGTTTGTTTCTCTGGACTTTGTATTATAGCTGCGAGAAATGTGTCAATAAAGCTTGCAAAAGATAGTAAAAATTTGGTACACCTTGTACCCAAAACTTCCCATTATCCAGCTAAATCAGGTGAGCTCTTACTATTTCTCCTCTTTAAATGTTTTAATTTCAATAATGATAAGTTAAGGACTTGAATTAAGAAAATGCGGTACGTAAGGAAAGGCGTGTTGGACTATTCCGGGATATAGAAAACATAAAGATTTCAGAAGAAATGCAACTCGAGGTTATTCTAAATTTAACAAGAAAAAATTAAATATGATGAAACATTCAAGCAGTCTCTTGGTATTAAACCATTGAAATACACCGGAGAAAATGATAAAAAATTAACGCGGGGAGCAGATGCGTGAATTATTTACGTTGGCGCATCCGCAAACAACGCTACGTTAGAATCTATGAAAAAACAAATTTGCACGTGTGGAGATGTGCATAAAAAATAATGGCTAAACTCTAAGTGTTAATTAGTGATTAATTAGTGCTAACTAGTCGTGGATAACCCGCTTTGACTAGTGATTTTGTTTGTTTGTTTTTCTGCATCTTATCCTATAGCTGCAAGAAATGTGATTAAAAAACTCGAGAAAGATGGGCAGATATAGTTGAATACCTAAATCTGTCTATTGTTAATCACTATCAGATCTTATTACATTGCGTAATGAAATATTGTAATTCAAATAATGATCATTTAAAATTTCAAATAAAATAATTGCAGTATATCCGAAATAACAGAATTATGTAAGAGCTTGATTTTGCAAAAAAATTATTTGATTGGTGTAATATGTATCAACAGATTTGAAAAGCATGCGTCAATACGTCACTTCCGCCTCAGGAGTGGCTGTATCGTTTTAGTATATATGAACCCTTAAAAACAAAAGAATAGACATCGGTCGTTATAACGTACTAATTTTAATGATCGTTATTATACAAGATTTTATCCGAATTTTCATAAAATTTAATAGACAGAGAATGAAGTAAAAAATATCATCAAACACAGCACTTGCAAATTAGAAAAAATAAAAAATAACAAAGCAAAAATATTGGTTTACGTAACCAGTGTCATAAAAAATTACAGAAAGTAAAAAAAAGTGAAAAAAAAAGAGACCTGTGGTTTACGCAAACCGTAAAGAAGACCAGAACAAATAAATATAAAAGTGAACAACAATGAATGCTTTTTAAAGTTTCATATTAACTAGAGGAAAAATCGTAAATTAACAAAAGTCAAAAGGAACAAACTGAACACTTAAATCAAAAACCAACCAGAAGACGGACAAGAAACTTTACAGTAAAGAGTGTGCTTGAACAACCGCAACAATGATATGGTACGTTCAAGCATATATGTTAAATGGTCTTAAAAAATGTCCTTAATAACTAAGCAAAAAATTGAAAAATAATTCAATATGCTAGTAGGATACTTGCAAAAACGTAATTAGAAAAGAAAAAAGAAAAAAATATATATGATTATATGATACTCAGCACAAATACCAATCAGTTATAAAACATAATTAAAACAGAATTTAAAGGCAGAGAAACATGTTCTTATAAAACAAGACATAAGGATGTTTAGAACAACTTCAAATGAAAGTTACCAAGACATCAACCAGTAAGGGAGAATAACAATGCTATCCACAACTCCGACACCAACGTACTGTTAAGAGAAAAACCGGCCAAATGCTGTAGTTTGTTCAAAACCAAATAAGCATAAATTAAAAACTATTGCAAAATGTTAATGTTGCATGTATTCACTGTGGAATATTTAGCTTACCCAAAGAATGAGCCGTTAAAAATGATACTGTTTCACCTGGAGGTTGCAGGCTGCTTGTCCAAGCACTGCCACCTATACCATGACCATTTTAAGTGGTTTGGTGGAATTTGGGATACCTCTTACTTACTAAACAGTTTCACAAATAAACTTGAAGATTGAAATTATGTTTCACCTTATCTTCATTGAGCTATACCGATGATCGAACCACCATTAGTCATAAGATTTTCATCTTCAGACTGGCCAGATCAATATATAATAAAATAAAATTTAAATACGGCCCCTAACAAATGACTGAACGTGATTTTGGCCCTCATCCATTTGACCACTTGTGCTTTTCGGACCTGAAGGCAGCTATTGAAAAAACGCCTTTCACATCATTTAAATTCTGTGATATCCCTTAGCCTAAGAGATCCCATGGAAGAACTATTGTGAGATACGAATAACTTTGTGGAGTTTCAAGGAGAATTTGAGAAATGGAGGATGATACCAACCAACCCTTCAATTACACTAGGAAACATTCTGACTTAGAAGGTGAGCAAAAATGAGAATAAATACTTATGAAACGAACTTCATAGCATCAATTTGACCCGGCTACACAGCAAACACCCAACAACATATTTCCCCACAATGTAGTCCTAAGATATTTTTACAGACTTAATACATTGAAATAAGAACAAACTTATTACAAACAACTAATTTACAACATTCAATTAGGTTTATTGTACATATTTCTCCACAAAAGTAAAGATTGAAGCAATATGTAGAAAATTTTTAATTGGAGTCCCTACCTCTGAACCGATATCATAACAACCACTTTAAACGTCAAAATATTATTTTAATGGACTCTGACAATGGCGGTGAATGTGGGACAGTGTAACTAAAACAACTAGTAACCTCCGGTCGAGTCTTTTCTCATAGTTGAGCAGTCTCAAGGGTGGTAACAGCTCGTAAACACGGATCTTGCAACCACCACTGATGTCACAAGTGTAGCCCCTGCAGGGAGAATAACTTCAACCCTATATAGCCTGAAATACCACAATCTGAGTCAGCACCAATAACTATACACTTGCAGGAAGACTGTTACTCCGATGAGTACTACAGTTACCCTAGTGGTTAATAGGCTCTTCCTAGCCCCACAGGGGATCGGGAAAAAATTAAAATCCGAGCGTAAAAAATAATGCATTGTTACTCCCACTCTCCACTCAAACACTATGTTTCGTGTATACTCTAAACCTGAACCATAGATAACTTAAAAATAATCTATCAACAGAACAATTATATTTCACTCTAGCGTGGTCTAGTCAATACGTAGGAACTTTGAAAATATATAAAAAAACCCTTTAATGGTCCGTGTCCATAAATTAAGAATCACATTTCTAGGTTTTACAATGACCCTATAATCATTCATAGATAAATTTAGTGCTAATCACTTATTTTATATAGTAATAGTTTTTACCATTAAAAAAAACTTTGTATTATATATAAAAATTTTAATATAATTAATGATAAACCAACAGGAAAAAAAATATTTATCTAATAAAAAAGCAGACCCTGACCCAAACAACTATTTTACATCAAAAACTATAAACAACAAGTCTAAATTCAAAAGTGTTGACAGCACAGTTTCAATCCGAAGTATAAATAAAAATAATTACACGCCGCGAGAATCTTAGCATCCCAAAAAAAGCGATCATTATCAGAAATGAAGGAATAATTTCAAAAAAGCTTCGGCCGATATAAGATCCTTACAAAACTTACCTATAAGATAAAACCAATAATGATTAAAATTTATATGAAAAAAAAAACTGACAAGAATAGTTTTTTAATTTTATATTCTTAATTGGCATTTTTGGTTTTAAAAAAACTCAAACTCGAAGTGTAAAAAAAATTTTCAACATCTCTCGTTTTTCTAAAAAAAAAACTGATGATGATTTTTTTAAAAAAATAAAAATTAAATATAAATATATTTTATTTTAGAAAAAACATAACGGGCAGCAAATATTTACTAATTAAAAAGTGAAAAAGAATATTCAGATTAAAATAAAAAAGCAATTAATTTTAACAATTTTTATAAAAAGTAAGTTTTACAAGGAAATGTACTGCGATATTTTGCAACAAAAATCATCAAAAAGAATGAAAACAATTTCTCAAGAACAAAACAACAATAAATCACCATCAATAATAATAATAAACTCAACAAGAACCAAAATTAAAATTAATATCCGAGTTAACCTTATAACAAGCATAAACTAAGAGTAGTAGGGCCAACACCCCCCGTAATTTCTTCAGACATGTACATAGTTTTGACCTTATTAAGAACAAAACAAAAAGAAAATGTTTTCTAGTTGTACAACTTTATACAATTAAAAACTAATAATACTTTCAAGAATGAGTGTCAGCATAGCAAAGTTATAACAAAATGTAATAAAATTTTATGAAATCTAATGAAAATATGACGAAGTCACTTTACAAAATCAATAAGTTCATATTTTAACCCATATAAATCTTCAATCATATTTAGAACTATCTTAAATAGTTATATGTAGAAAAATCTGAACACTAACATATATACACTTAATCCAAATAAAATACTCCCTTAAATAGAATAAATTCAAATTTGATACAAAAATGAAGAATATGTGATATGAAACTTTAAAAAAATTAAGCAACATGGAATCGACTACGAATTAACCATATAAGAATTTAAGTGAGGATTGGATTATAAAAGTTTTCTAATGTTTTATATTTCAAATACCGTTTGTTCTACCTCGCCAGACGAAATCGGTATCAATTGGGTATCGCTGAGTCTCATCTTTTAATCTAAAAAGAATCTATAGGCCATCTGTCTTACTTCTGTACTAACAGTAAGTACTTTCTTTTAAGTTGCACTCCGTCGTGACAAGTGAAACTTATTGCAACTGAAGAAGACAATAATTTAAGTCAATTAAATGGCATCAGATTACTAGTTCTTTAAAATATAATACTTTTAATGTCCAGTAATATAGTACAGTCGCTGAAGTTTAGTTTTTGTAAACTTAAAATCTCAATACTGATATAAGTATATTTACTGAAATATGAAATTTATTTTTTAGCGAAATAAAAGTCCCATGATAACTAATATCAGCTGACAGCTTAATTTGAAATTTACTGTTTAAGTTTCCCTCGATTCACAAGAACAGTTTTGCTGAACAAAAGGTTATGCGCAAGACCGTTAAGATGTAGATAATTATCGTTAATAAGATATATTCAATAAAGCATAATTCGTTTGTTTTGTTTACTCAGTGCTCACAACATATACTAATTATGCCAGCAAGTTAAGAAAAGCTCTTTAATTTAACGATCTTTTTGTTACTCAGTCATAAGAAAATCGCTGTTTGGCGGATAAAGAATTTTTTTTTGACGTAACATGTCTAAAATATTGAAAAAGTGTTCATGAAATAGATTTAATTTTATCTTCAGGGGGAGGGGGGACCAATCCGTAATGGTTCCCTGGGGGAAAGCAACTCAGCTGTCAAATTAAAACGAATAAAGAAATGTTACAGATTCTCATGATCGCTTACTCTAAAATAGTGCGTCAGATAGATGCTTCAGCAGATGATTCATTTTTCATATTTTTGAAAAACGTACATCCTAATCCGAAACATCTTAAAAATACGCAATAAACTATACATTACTCTTTTGATGAATAGTCACTGCCGTAGACTAAAGATCATTCGATCATTTAACCCAGTCATAGCAAAGTCGGGGTGCAACTAAGGGGAGAGGGGGTGTTTCAAGGGGAAAAGAGAAGGTTCCACGGAATTACCGCAACATTCTAAAACATTGGAACTTTGTCCTTAGAGATCTAGCTTGTGTCCCCAGTTTTTGGCATTCAAGACAGTTTTGAAGATAAGTTCCTTAAATCCCTCCTCCGAGCTTAAAAATGTAGCTGCACCCCTGTGACCATTGTGAATAGCAGTGATTAATGAGTTGTATGCCATGTAAATTGGATGTAGTAAATTTTTTAAATTAATATCATAATGGCCAAAGTTAGAATTCCAGCTATTGAAGTTATGGTCTGAATAATCCGTTTCAATAAACATATTACGCTACTTTCAGTCAAATTTTCGAGTCCGAATTAGTATAACAAAACTGTCTGCATTTCTCAAATTTTTTTTTTCATTTAACTTACGCAAATATCTGTAATTTGCGTTTGTGCTCAAAACCTGATGTTCGGAAAAAGATAAAAAAGTCAAAAAAATGTTTGTAAATGGCCTAATTTTTTTATATTAAGATCGACTGTTTGAGGTTTTTCTATGGTGTGTAATACACCAAAGAGAAACATGTGAACATGAAGCGATTCCGAGACTGGGGGGTTTAAACAAGAGTTTCTGTTTTTGTTTTCGGACTTACGATTATATGAAAGATATATATTGGCAGATCCTATACATAAGACTCGCAATTAAAAACAAACAATCCGTCTCAGTCGGGCCCGGCACAACGGACTCGTCACATTGAAACTTTTTTTATTTAACTAAAAACAAAACATAATAACAACAGTGATGAGTTTTTTCTTACAGTCCGCTATTGTGCCCTTCTCAGCCTTATTTTTTATACAGTTAATCCATTTATTTAAAAAAAAATGAGGCATTTGAAAAAAAACATTTTGAGACTTTTTTATAATATTCAGTAAGTTTTTCTAAAAATTATTTTTTTTTTACTTGTTTAATACTTTATTTTTAAAAAAATTATTTTTTCAACAAAATGAACTTTTTTATAATAATTACTAACCGATACACCCGGAATACGCAACTATATTCTAGGATAAAAAACGTATATTAACGTTTTAATAAACTGTGTTTTTAGTAGTTCGTATTAATTTAATCTTCTAGATTTTATTATACCTCCCAGAAAATAAAAAAAAATGATTTTAGGTTATCAAATAAACAAATTTAATTTATTTAGCAATTTAGAATAAATTTTAAAAATTAAGATAGTTTGAAATAAAAAATAAGAACAAAATTAAAAGATAAAACAGTAAACATTCACTAGTTTGGCTACTCGACCTAAAATCAAACATTAACTATCATAACTTGAATGAATAAATTGAAATTTAACAATGATAAATGCTACTAGAAAAAGTAAGTTCCTTTCTTAATTAAGACAGAAAAAAATAATACACACCTACGAATAAATAAATAATACATTACACCAAAATAAACTAGTAAGAATACTGAAGAAAATCTTAAAACAATAATATATTAAAAAAAAAGACAGAGCGTCAAACACAATGATACCTATTCAAACATTTTGTTTTCAAAAAGTACAAGTTCGTATTAACTCTGATGAAACTCAGCACTTACTCTAAAAATCGGACTATTTATATAATTAAAAATATAATAAAATTTGTATTAATATGTTGATTTAGAATATATATGTGTCATTAGCTTAATGACATACAGAAGACGCAGCGAGTCTGACAAAATTAGCAAGATTTTCAAAAGAGTGGACCATCTTCTCAAAGTACCATATTTTTAAAGAAAATCAAATAATCAAAGTCATTTTATCAGATACATTAATCGTATAGTTATAAAGGTAATCTCAGCAAATATACGAAAGGTTGTATTTTTCATCAAAAAAACGATCATAATACCCACCCTCTGGACATAGCTCATTTAAACTAAAGTTGAAAATTCTAGTGCGCTTTTTAGGTGACAAAAAAGACTTAAATGCATATACATTCCTTCATAACGGAGAGCCTCTTTCATACACAAAATACGGTCAGGTTACGTTAACTTTTACTGCCAATCCTTACTGTAAGTTGAAAAAACTTAGTAAAAGATGATTGTCACATAGTAAATGTTAAAATTCATATCAAAACACATGAACAACTAAGTAAAATTATTAAAATTAATTTTGGAAGATTTATTTTACATGCGATGTGTTGCAACTGCCAAACGGCCTTGCTTTTTACGCTAAATTTGCTAGCACAGTTAAAAAAAGCTTTTTATTATAATGACCAAGACCCGTTGTTTCAATAGACACTTAAAAAACTGTGACAAAAACAAAAAATATGGCTTCGTGAACAAATTAGTGAGGAAGTGACAGAATAATTTCTGTTCGTTTTTCAAAAAATACCGGTAAACCTGGCTCACCCTCTTTTTGCTATACCCCTCCTCCTCACGTAAAACCACTCTTTACTTACTACGACTATACTACAATGCGAAACCTTCTTTACTTACTGCGATCTTTACTTTTAACATAAATAAAAGAACTCCTGTATACCGTACATTTCACTAACTGGAATGCATACTTCTACCCCAAGTTGGTGAAACCTCAAGCTCCCAATCAGCTACTAATGTTAAAATCAGAGACAGGGAGTGATTTAATATCCAACGGGGTGTTCCCTGGTCCTACAGTTTATTGCTTAGAAACCCACGACAAAGATGTAATACAGGCATGTAAAGGGGTACCCACTCATTTTATAAAAAATAATTTCAATATGAGTGTCTACAGAAACTGTGTAGATAGTTGTCTAGCGCCAAGAGCAAAGGTGCTTGCAATTCAGTCTCTGCAGTTTTTAAATTGTACTCTTAGAACTGAAAAAAATGCCATTTCATGTATATCTGACAAGGTCTTTGTGCTCAAGAATGGTGTAAATGTACTCCCCCACGGCCACTATTGAATTTCAGACCTGGTTGAATGTGTAGATTATCGCAACCAACTCGGTCTGAATAAATTAACTTAACCTAACCAGTAGCGACTATTGTATACAGTTTTTCCACAGCGATCACGGGAGGGTTGTGGGGGAGTCCCATCCGTGGCCGGCCTTTCGACTGCGGCTCCTGCCCGCGGCCGGCCTTCGGCCCACGGCTTCCGGGGGTGGAGGGTATTCACATCCTTTAAATTCATAGAAATTTGTTCAACTGTGCTGTATTTTAAGTCAATAAATGAAAAATAGTCTTGTTGTAGTTGTTGTACAAAAAGTGTTGTTGTTAATAAATGAAAAATGTTATTGTTGTTGTTGAACAAATGGTGTGTACTATTCTTGTTGTATTTTAAGTTGTTTGTGTTCTTGCTGCACAAAAAAGTGTTTTTGAGACAATAAATGAAAAATAGTGCTGTACAAAAAGTTTTGTTGAACAAATAGTGTGTACTATTGCTGTTGAACAAATAGCGTGAACAATTTTAAGTTGTTGTTGAACAAACAGAGTGTGCTATTCATGCTGTACAGAAAAGTGTCGTTGTTAATAAATGAAAGAAATATTGTTGCTATTGTTCTTGTTGAACAAATAGTGTGTGCTACTCATGCTGTACAGAAAAGTGTTGATGTTAATAAATACAAGAAATATTTTTGCCATTGCTCTTGTTGAACAAATAGTGTGTGTACTATTCATGCTGTACAGAAAAGTGTTGATGTTAATAAATGAATGAAATATTGTTTTTGTTGTTCTTGTACTAGATAGATCTATGGGAAAATTATTATTTATTCATTGAACAAGTATGGTTTACAGTTAGTTGTAGTCCGATTGTTGTCAACAGCAGCAGTATGTATGAATTTAAAACACCATTCAGATCGTTTCTGTTTGGTCCATCAATGTCTGGCAAAACGACACTTTTATCTAAAATAAATAGAAATTGTTATAAAATGTTTTTGGAAAAACCAAAGAAAATTTATTATTGCTATAGTATGTGGCAGGAATTCTACAAACAAATAAAAGCTATTGCCACATCCATGGCAATACAATTCATACGGGGACTTGATGTTTTCAATAGTATTGAACCAAACTCATGGTTGATTATTGATGATTTGGCTAAATCAATTGAACAGTTCTCAAAGGAAATGCTACAACTGTTTACCGTTCGTTCTCATCATGAACACATTTCCATAACCCAAGTTCTACACAATCTGTTTCATCAGAGCAAATGTATGAGAATTCATACTTTGAATTGTGCTATCTATGTTGTCTACCGAGTTGTCCGCGACTCTAGAGTACTAGTAGCTCTCAATAAACAAATATATCTCAACGCCCCAAAATTTCTGCTGTCAGCGTACAGTTAGGTAACAAATAAGCCCGACGGGTACCTTTTGCTAGATCTTAATCAGAATACACCCGAGGATCTACGTGTAGTCACAGATATTTTTGACAAAAAATTACTGTATATCTTCCGGTGAACAGTAGAAAAAGCTATTAGTTGCCATCATAACACTGAAGAAACTGCACCAACAACGGCATTTATTTTCCGTTTTAGGCACTTCAAAACCTTCACTCAGGAAGGCCATACTCAAACATGGTGTTGACAATGATTTCATTAATCTAATATCTGAACTTTGTTTAAATTTAACTGATGGCAATGTGCACTTGCCAGAAGGTTTTAGACAACAGACAAAGCAACATTGTTCTACTGTACGTGCCTTGGCTTGCAAAAACAAGGGAAAATTTTTAAAAGTAAACGTCTCCTTCAATTGGGCTGTAACTTTTTTAAATTTTTACCACCAATAATTGCAGGACTTGTAAAGAGTTTTCTCTAGATGGCTAAACCCTATAAATTGACGCCATTTGAACTTGTCATCACACCCGTGGAACATTTTGAAGACAATCTAAGCAAATTCATTAATTATGAAAATATTGCCGATGATAAAAAGCTAGTTTTACTTCAAGATGTATTGCGACCTGTAAACAAACATAGACCTTATTGTGAGAGATCCACCACCATCGTCACAGATCGCCCTAAACAGGAAACATCTCCTCAAGATTCTGCAGCAGCACAATCAAAGAAGAAGGAATTGACTTTTTTTGCCTTTTTTTGTCTTTTTTCTTTTATGGATTTTATTAAACTGGCGTGACATCTATTGGATAACGAAATGTCCTTCATGAGAAGCAATTATTGATTTATGTAAACTTTTAAACATACTTTTATAACAGGATCAACTGAAGACGTGGATAATTCTTTTCTTGAACACGGGGGCTGATTGGAAGAAATTCACAATACTTATCATTATTCGTAGGTTTTCTATAAATTGAATATTCAAGGCTGAGAGATTTGTTGAAGATTAAGACGTCTAAAAAAGGCAGTTTATGATTATCTTCCAGTTCCAAGGTGAACTGAAGGTTGGAATCGAAACTATTAAGATGAAGTAAAAAAGTGTTAAGTTCTATCTCTCCGTGATTCCAGACAGAGATCACATCATCAAAAAACCGGCCCCAGAACCGGTGTTTCAGAGGAAAAGTATTCAAAGCGGAGGTTTCAATAAATTCCATGTAAAAAGTGGCCAAAAAAGGTGAAAGGCTTGTACCCATAGGAAGCCCATTTGTTTGGGTGAAAAAATTGATTGTTGTACCGAAAATATAAGGAATATCTATCGCAAAGGCGAACAAGTCGCATAATAGTTTCAATATCTAATGTTTTGTAATCCATCCGGTCAATATTATCTTCTAGTTTCTTTTGAAGGGCAAATTCACATTTTTTTATATCACACGATGTATACATCGAAATGGCATCAAAACTGGCCAAAATTGTGTCTTTTTTTCTATCAATGTTTTTAAATTTTTCCACGAGGTGTACTGAATTTTTAATGTAAGAATCTTGCGTCGACACAAGAGGACGAAAAATTGTGGATAACCATTTTCCCAGTCTGGAAGCTGGCGAACTATAAGAGGCCACAATTGGGCACCCTATTTTCACAAATAAGGTGACAAACTGCAAAGAATTCTTAAAGAACATAACTTAAATGTCACCTTCAAAAATTATAATAAAATCCAGAACTGTTTTAACAGCGGCAAAGATAAAACGAGCCGTATTTTTGGCAGTGGTGTATATAAGGTTCTATGTTCTTGCGGCTGTTTCTATGTTGGAAGAACCCATAAGCAATTGGGGGAGAGATTGTTGGAACACAGGTCCTCAATCGACAAAGCTATGGAGCTATGCCAAAGGCCTAAGACTTTTGATTCCGCCTTGGCTCAGCAGGTGTATGACAACCCGCACCATTTCGTTTTATTCGATAACACCTCCATTATTGCCCCTGTTAAAGGTCTCATCCAAGTTTTCAGGGAGGCAGTTGAGATAAAAAAGTACATTTACCGAAAGGTTGCTCTCAATAGAGACACGGGAGAAATCTATTTAAGCCCCATTTATAATGAACTAATTAATTCCGATCGTTTTTACTTAAATATTAAAAAAAATCACATTTAATCTCTCACCTAACCTAATCTCCTAACCACCTAATCACCTAACCTAACCTAATCTCTAATCTAACCTAATCTCTGATGATGTTTTACCTGGAAAGCGTTTAGCTTTTAAAAATGCTCTGTATAAATTAAAAAATTGAATTCCCATTCAGTATTGTATTTTTTCATTCAGTTACCCTTTCACCGTTCCATGGAGCGGGTCTTCAAATTTTAGTTGCACTTCGTTTTAAGGTTTGAAATTTTTTTTATAGTATCCATGGAGTTTTATTATTAATTTTGATGTTATTATCCTGTATTGAGGACGGTCAAGCGGAGGTCTTGACCGAAATATTTGCATTTTAGTTCATATATTTCACTGGCTTGTATAATCCTCGTTTTTCTCTTTTTTTTACTATTGTTTCGTTTTATATATATATATATATATATATATATATATATATATATATATATATATATATATATATATATATATATATATATATATATATATATATATATATATATATATATATATATATATATATATATATATATATATATATATATATATAACAAACTCTGTTAACATGAGACCCGGAAAACGCTTCTCGAATTTATCACACATACTTTACAATTTCACTGCTTTTATGCTTTGAATTCGACATTCCCATCTGGTATCGCAAAGCGTCTTCACAGTAAGGTCTTTTACACATATAAGAAGTACTAACCATCTTTTTGAAAATACCGAAAATAAAACATATAGGCGTTGGAGAATACCAAAGCTTCTGGGCAAATTTTTGCCACATCTCCCAATACTAGGTTATAATTGTGACAAACGCAAGGAGTAAAAAATGCCCTTGGATTTCCTTTTAAGAGTCTAGCTTGCACCCCGGAGACTTTTCCCTTCATATTGTCGTGAAGTGTATTTATGGTGTTTGGGTGATGTAGTCGTAGATGCCTTTATTTCTCCCTTTATAGGGGAGGTAAACACTGGCCCTATGGTAACTTAACTTTGGTAGCGTGCCTTAGGCTATGACCGAACTAATGAGGCGTACCAACTAGGTATTTCCGAGGGGCTAAAGGTAGATTGTATAGAGGTTGTCCATAACACAATACTTTTATTCAGTTAACATATAATAATAACAGATATATATTTTCTACTGAGACTGGCTGTTCCAAGTAGACCACAAGTCTCGGGAAACTACAATAATATATAATAGGATATTTAGACACTTACAATGATTCGACAATATTACACTATATTTCTAAATACGCGGACCAAAGGTCAGTCCGGCATAAAGTTAGTATCAGTCCAAATCTACCCCTTCCCATAAAATGTTTCTTTTATACATTTTTATGAAGCACACCTTCCTTTAACCAGCTGACGCACTAGCTAGGAAGTGGTGATTCTATACCCCGTCATTCTGACAAGACACATATCCCATCATTCCGACAAGACACATATACCACCTTCCGACGAGACAGTCCCTCCACCATACAAGCAGACAGTACTCCTTTATAGTGTCAATTAAAGGTAGCAGACAGACAGGGCATCACTATATCAATTAAAGAGAGAAGACAGGTGTATGGATGTTTTATGTTTATGGATTTTTATTGCTCATTGTACTGCTGATAAATATCATGTTTTCTGTTTAAAGTCAGGACTGTTTTCATGCATTGATGGTTTTTTTTTTCCTGGTATTGTTATAAGGTTGGTGTTTTATTTAATGTTTTTTTTTGTATGGATGTTTTTTTGTATGGATATATGGTTTTTAATAGTTTTTCAGGCTGTTATGGATGTTTTAATCTTGGACATGATTCTTCATTGTAGCATGATTATAGGAGTTGACGCAGATAGTCATTCTTTTCCTGGTATAAAGTTACAAAATTCTGTCTGTTAAGCATTATGTTAGGCGTGGTTGTTTTATGTTTAGCCTTGAACACGGGGGTGGGGGGTGGGGGAGGGGTGGTTTGGTTTGGGTGGAGGGGGGCTGGAAGGGTTTGAGGGGGGGGGTGTAGGGCTTAGGGATAGGGATAGGACTTGGGGCCAAAGCATCAGAAGAAATTGTCTGTCTAGTATGCATCTCAAATCATCGTGTTGTTATATTGTTGGTGTTTTATTTAATGTTTTTTTTGTATGGATGTTTTATTGTATGGATATATGGTTTTTAATAGTTTTTCAGGCTGTTATGGATGTTTTAATGTTGGACATGATTATTCATTGTAGCATGATTATATGAGTTAATGCTTTTACTCTGACATTGAGCGTGGATATAAAAGTCCGATACCGAGATAGTATCTCAGTCAATAAGTTGAATTTGATTATCAGTTGATTCAATATAATAAAGAAACTTCAATAATGGACGGTGTTTTCGATAGTGAATTCATTGGTCTAAAGAAATCAGCTCGTGGTGTAATTTTTGAATTTGCGTTTTTATTGCTGACTACAGATCATAGAGAAGTCTCTTGTTATCAACTACAATATGTATGCATACAATAGAGACATGTGGCGCACGACATTACACATTTTAAACACAACGAGTTTATTTAATAGAGTGATATCCCCTTTCTATGGTGGAGGGAAGGATCTATCCACAGTACAAGAGGAAATAGCAGAAATATGTAGTTTTTTGGTGTAACAGCACTATACACTAAAGGCAATGTACCCACTAATAAACTTTTAATCGAAAATTGCAAATCTGATATACCAATATTCAACTTGGAAGATTTTAATTGTGAGAAATATCCGAGTAAAATACATAATCCAGAGGACGAGGTTTGATTTTTTAGCAGATGGGTTCCGATAAATATACCTTCTCTTGATAAATGTATAAGGTATCGCAGGAAGAAGAAGAAGAACAAGACCAGTGATATAGATTGGGATTACACCAAGTGGGTGAGGAATGATGACGAATTTTTATAACACCCATCACGCCCACGGATATCCAAAAGTGTTTTTAAAGACCACCAAATCTATAAACACTTCGTAACCATTCTCATAAGAACCTTATGTGCTATAACAAAAAAAAACTCGCATTATACTAGTCTGAAATAGTTTTTTTTCTGAAATAGTTTTTTTTTCTGAAATAGTTTTTTTTTTCATGAATTTCAATATATTTATCTGTAAAACTATCGCATGATTCTAAAAGACACAATTTTCTGGATATATAAAAAAAGGTGTTTTATTGAAATATTGGATATAAATCTACATTTTCTATCGTTTTTACGACTTTGACATCATCATCATCACCAACTGATGATGATCTTTCTATGGTGACAACATCTTCTTTCCGTCTTTTACTGAGTGGGGGGAGAAACTCCATACTATCACCATCAACATGTATATCCTCAACCATTCGTCTTTTTGTGGGTGGGGGTTGAAACTCCATAGTATTTTCATCCTCCGCCAGGTGTACTGTTTCTAGAGTTTCAAATTTCTCCCCCCGGTCTACTGAATTTCCTACATTGGATGATGTTATATCCTCCTCTTCAGTTAAGGCCATTTCTCTCCACTGGCTACCATCAAAGATGGATTGTGCCTCCTGAAACTTAAAAAGAAAATATGAGGATCATGTTAGTAAAGTTAAATGAATCTAAATCAATAAAAATAAACTCTATATGTTTTAAGTTCTAATCTTGCTCTACTGCTTGTAATTCTTCGGTCACACCCAGTTCTTACTCTTCAAAGAAATTGAGAAATTTTCTACAAAATTCCAAAATCATCTTAGAGCAATACATTTAAACCAGTCTTGTGGAGGAAGTGTCCACTTTGTCCCTTTTTATGCAAGTATGATTCCGGCAGCTAATTTACTCGGATTTCTAAAGTTTATTCAATGTGTTGGCTGGACAATTACAGATAAGCGGAAACTAGCTTGGTTAACCGCAATTTTACGATTGTAAAAACCATTTGGACTAAATAAAGACGTTTGCGATAATCATTTCTGTTATGTGTTATTTGGTAAAAATACAAGGCTTAGTGTTTCGCTAAATCTAACTATCCTTTACATCCGTTCTACAGCCTCTAGGCAACCGACTACCCTTTGTGATTCTAGACTTCTGTCATTACCTCCTATATTTTATCTCAAAGACAAGTTTTAACTATTTGCATGCTTAAAAATCGTTATCTGAATGGCCAATTTTAGTTGTCACTGTATATAAATGGCAAGTACTAGTAGTTTTTTTAGCATCTCTAATTACGTAAAATAAGTATTCCGAAAGATGTTTGCATGCGAAATTGTATGCCATCTCTACAAGAAAATAAAATGCGGCTTCAGGGATTGACAACTCTATATTTGATTCAGTGATTGAATTCACTTGCCTGACTGCAGCTACTTGGGTACTATCCCATTATGCGGGCCTCTCTAAAAACTCATGTTTGGTTAATGCTAATGAAATAAAAAAAAAAGAATGAATATATAATAGTTTAGAAACAAATTTGGGCTATATATTTGCACATTAGGGGGGGGGAGCGAGGGATAAAGCATGGCAAACATTAAATACGTAACCTAACCTAGTTCCCTCCCCCCTTAAACCCCAAAAAAACACAGTTTAGAAAATCTTACAATTACAAGGCCCCTATCCCCACAATGGGTCTATGGCCCACAAAGAAGGGGAAGACACACAGTGACACGAACTGATGAACAATAAATCATAGTCAATAACCCATAAACAATGAATAAACCAGTTAATAAATAATAGAGACAGAGAGAGAGAGAGAGAGGAGAAGGGAGTGACAGAGAGAAGAAGGAAGAAAGAGAGGAAGCGGTAAAGATTTCAACGATTTAAAGAAATGGTATCGTAATGTAATTGTAAATGGTATTAGATACCACATTTTAAGAAACGACATTGCTTGTAATTCTTCGGTCACACCCAGTTCTTACTCTTCGAAGAAATTGAGAAATTGTCAGCAAAATTTCAAAATCATCTTAGAGCAATACATTTAAACCAGTCTTGTGGAGGAAGTGTCCACTTTGTCCCTTTTTATGCAAGTATGATTCCGGCAGCTAATTTACTCGGATTTCTATAGTTTATTCAATGTGTTGGCTGGACAATTACAGATAAGCGGAAACTAGCTTGGTTAACCGCAATTTTACGATTGTAAAAACCATTTGGACTAAATAAAGACGTTTGCGATAATCATTTCTGTTATGTTTTATTTGGTAAAAATACAAGGTTTAGTGTTTGGCTAAATCTAACTATCCTTTACATCCGTTTTACAGCCTCTAGGCAACCGACTACCCTTTGTGATTCTAGACTTCTGTCATTACCTCCTATATTTTATCTCAAAGACAAGTTTTAACTATTTGCATGCTTAAAAATCGTTATCTGAATGGCCAATTTTAGTTGTCACTGTACATGAATGGCAAGAATTAGTAGTTTTTTTAGCTTCTCTAATTACGTAAAATAAGTATTCCGAAAGATGTTTGCATTCGAAATTGTATGCCATCTCTACAAGAAAATAAAATGCGGCTTCAGGGATTGACAACTCTATTTTTGATTCAGTGATTGAATTCACTTGCCTGACTGCAGCTACTTAGGTACTATCCCATTATGCGGGCCTCTCTAAAAACTCATGTTTGGTTAATGCTAATGAAATAAAAAAAAAATAGAATGAATATATAATAGTTTAGAAACAAATTTGGGCTATATATTTGCACATTAGGGGGGAGCGAGGATAAAGCATTGCAAACATTAAATACGTAACCTAACCTAGTTCCCTCCCCCCTTAAACCCCAAAAAAACACAGTTTAGAAAATCTTACAATTACAAGGCCCCTATCCCCACAATGGGTCTATGGCCCACAAAGAAGGGGAAGACACACAGTGACACGAACTGATGAACAATAAATCATAGTCAATAACCCATAAACAATGAATTACCCAGTTAATAAATAATAGAGACAGAGAGAGAGAGAGAGAGGAGAAGGGAGTGACAGAGAGAGAAGAAGGAAGAAAGAGGAAGCGGTAAAGATTTCAGCGATTTAAAGAAATGGTATCGTAATGTAATTGTAAATGGTATTAGATACCACATTTTAAGAAACGACATTGCTTGTAATTCTTCGGTCACACCCAGTTCTTACTCTTCGAAGAAATTGAGAAATTGTCTGCAAAATTTCAAAATCATCTTATAGCAATACATTAAAACCAGTTTTGTGGAGGAAGTGTCCACTTTGTCCCTTTTCATGCAAGTATGATTCCGGCAGCTAATTTACTCGGATTTCTAAAGTTTATTCAATATTCTGGCTGGACAATTACAGATAAGCGGAAACTAGCTTGGATAACCACAATTTTACGATTGTAAAAACCATTTGGACTAAATAAAGACTTGCGATATTCATTTCTGTTATGTATTATTTGGTAAAAATACAAGGCTTAGTGTTTCGCTAAATCTAACTATCTTTCACATCCGGTCTACAACCTTTATGCAACCGACCACCCTTTGTGATTCTAGACTTCTGTCATTACCTCCTATATTTGTTATCTCAAAGACAAGTTTTAACTATTTGCATGCTTAAAAATCGTTATCTGAATGGCCAATTTTAGTTGTCACTGTATATGAATGGCAAAAACTAGTATTTTTATTTAGCTTCTCTAATTACGTAAAATAAGTATTCCAAAAGATGTTTGTATGCGAAATTGTATGCCATCTCTACAAGAAAATAAAATGTGGCTTCAGGGATTGACAACTCTCTATTTTCGATTCAGAGATTGAATTCACTTGCCTGACTGCAGCTACTTGGGTACTATCCCATTACGCGGGCCTCTCTAAAAACTCAAGTTTGGTTAATGCTATTGAAATAAAATAAAATAGGATGAATATATAATAATTTAGAAACAAATTTGGGCTATATATTTGCACATTAGGGGGGTGGGGGCGAGGGGGTTAAAGCATTGCATACATTAAATACGTAACCTAACCTAGGTCCCTCCCCCCCTTAAACCCCAAAAAACCACAGTTTAGGAAATCTTACAATTACAAGGCCCCTATACCCACAAAGGGTCTATGGCCCACAAAGGAGGGGAAGACACATAGTAAGACGAACTGATGAACAATAAATCATAGTCAATGACCCATAAACAATGAATAAACCAGTAAATAAATAATAGAGACAGAGAGAGAGAGAGAGAGAAAGAGGAGAAGGGAGTGACAGAGAGAGAAGAAGAAAAAGAGAGGGAGCGGTAAGGATTTCAGCGATTTAAGGAAATGGTATCGTAGTGTAATTGTAAATGGTATTAGATACCACATTTTAAGAAACAACATTGCTTGTAATTCTTCGGTCACACCCAGTACTTATTCTTCGAAGAAATTGAGAAATTTTCTGCAAAATTCTAAAATCATCTTAGAGCAATACATTAAAACCAGTTTTGTGGAGGAAGTGTCCACTTTGTCTCTTTTCATGCCAGTATGATTCCGGCAGCTAATTTACTCGGATTTCTAAAGTTTATTCAATATGCTGGCTGGACAATTACAATTCACTTAGAGCGGCACGCCCCTCTAAGGGAACCTAGATTAACCCAGCTTTTTGCATATCTCACTTATTTTCGGGGATGGGGGGGGGGGTCCCAGAAAATAGGCGTTCCCTTCACCATCTCACTTTTTACAGGTCTAAGCGTTTACCCCATCTCCACCCACGGAAACAGTCACTTTCTACAGTTCTAGTCGTTTACTCCATCCCCCATCCACGGAAACCCCATCACCTGGAAAACACACCCCCTCGCGGTATTGTGGTTTTCAAAATTTTAAAATCTTGTTTGAGTCATGTTATTTTTTAGTTTAATTCGGAAGTTCTAAGGGAAGTGGAAACGAGGAATTTATGTGTAAATCTTGCTCCCCCTCCTTCTATGCAAATACTTTTTTCTCATGAAAGATCCTATAGAAAACCCTCACACAATGAAGGTAGAAATTGTTTGATAATCCCTAGGTATTTCTAGTCTTGTTTTCATAAGCCGAAAGTTATTGGAGACTACCCAACTGCAAGAGCTATTTTTTTTTTGGGGGGGGGTCCCCTTTCCAATTATGATAAGTGCTTATGTTCTTTTGATGAGAAGAATTGATGTAGATTTAATGTGTTAATTTTTTATGATGATATTATGCGATGCAAGTCAAAACGATATCCGTTTCATATATGATACAATAGGCGAAACTGTTTTTTAATCGTTTTACACCAGATTAGCTTTAATCTGTAGAAAATCATAACTAATTGTCAAAATGATCATAATAGGTTGATAGCCTTTCACACCTTTTAACTATACACCTTGACATGTCTTTTAGAATTAAAACAATTCGTATAAAGGTATAATGTGAATAGTTTAATTATATCAGTTTCAATATGGACTCTGAAACAAGTAATGTTCCAATTGTAAGTAGATCTCTCTACCATTAAACGATCTTTTGATGAGATGAATATTAATAACCGGCAAAATGGCACTTTTAACAAAAAAATAATTCAAAATCGTGATAAAGATGGGGGCTGCCCCCTCCCGACACCTAGTTCTTTACGCTATGGGAAGTACCATTGCATATCTCTCACTTATTTTCTGGGGGAGGGTTCCAGAAAATAGGTGTTCCCTTCACCGTGTCACTCTACAGGTCTAAGCGTTTACCCTATCCCCACCCACGGAAACAGTCACTTTCTACAGGTCAATTTGTTTCTAATTTCATTAGCATTAACCAAATTTGAGTTTTTAGAGAGGCCCGCATAATGGGATAGTACCCAAGTAACTGCAGTCAGGCAAGTGATTTCAATCTCTGAATCGAAAATAGAGATTTGTCAATCCCTGAAGCCGCATTTTATTTTCTTGTAGAGATGGCATACAATTTCGCATGCAAACATCAGTAGGAAAAGGTGTACCAGCCCGGATTACACTGCGTGCTGCCATCTACAATTGAGTCTAACGCCGACGGGACATAATTTATTCAAGGATTATTCGATCGAATCTATCTCTCATACTGTACTCATTATTGTTTGTTCCCCTGAACAAACTATTATTTGTTCCGAGGTAGTTAGAGCGGTAACTGTTTGAAAAACAGTTGCATGCTATGTGCCCTATGCGATTATACGCATAGCACTTTATTGGTTGGTCAAAGGTTGTTGGTCTGGATTGGTTATTTTCTGAAAAACGTACCAATCTTTGTCTTGGTGGGTTTAGATTTCAAGCTAGGTTAGATTTTGGCGATGGTTCTCGTGACAAAAATTGTGGGGATGGTTCTCTCGAGGTTTTGGGTGTTTTCGTTTCTATGTTGTTAATTGATAGTTTTGGATGTTTTAAGACGATATTGTCAAATTCACAAGCCCTTTCGACCTCCTCTACCGCTAATTAGTCTTCGATGTAGTCTTCGATGCTTTTGGAAATTAATAGATGATAAAGCTTAGGGTTGAGTCCCTGTTTGAAAGCATTAAGTATTATTTTTTTCATATAGTTCTCCCTCTCCCAGGCCATATCGTGCTTCTGTCGAGATTCTAATCTTATGTAGGTATTCTCTTACATTTTGTGTCTGTTCGAACGTGACTACCCCATGTTTTAATTTGTTCAAAGAACTGATGTCAATGAATCTTCTATGGAATGCCTGTTGTAATAGTTCTACCAAGTTTATTGTTTAGTTTGGTTCTGTACCTATTGAATTTTGAATTTGTTTTAAAAACGTAAGCGCTTGGCCTTTTAATCTTAGGAGTAGCATGTTTTTTAATATTTTTAAATCAACTTTTGTCATTGCTACAAATTGGGCCAAATGAATATTGAATTGGTCTATGTCTGTGTCCCCTTCATTTTCTAGAAGGGATTTTGAAACTTTTACTGAAGTTGCAATTAATTGTTGAGCTTGTAATAGTCCTTTTTGTTCCAGTGCCATCTTACTAAAAATATGTTGTTCCTACTTTTTTTTTCGTTTCTTATATGGGTAATGGTCGATTCATTTCTAAAGAAAAATTGTAAGGTACATATCACTAAAATAAACACTTAAAAGAAAATAAATCAGAATGATTTTTGTTATACTTTCAGTTGTCAGTCTCTCTCATGAATGTCTCTTATTTCAGGCCCCGCCAAATGAAAAGGGAGGTATTTTTAATTTATAAGTTTATTTTTCATTAAGGCGGTTTTTACATCTTAAGGGTGTTTCTTACTTTTCAATTAGAGGTAGCAGAACGAAGGGTTTGAATCCCTCCTCCTATGAATTGAATGAAATAGGATCTGATTGAGTTTTGTTACCTCTATCTTGAAACTAAGGATTACGGGTTTAGAAATGCTTGCTATTCTATGATTCTGATTCCCAACGAGAGCGTTACCTAGAGTTCACGAAAAGCTTGTCTGACATCTGACAATACAAATAAGAAAATCATAATAAACAATGAATTTATTAGTACTCACTTAAAATGAACAATTGACAAAGTTCAAAATGACAACTGGACGATTATGCATATGAGTCGTCTCTGGATACTTTCCTAAGACTGACTTTTCAAAATATTTTCAGTATAGATAGATAGTTTATTTTAGCCCACCAATAAAAAAAAACATTGCGAAGTAAGGGAAAAACAAAAAAAAACATTACTTCAAAAATAATCCATTAGATTATATACACTATATACATTCACAACTCGTACATGACGTGCAACGGAAGGAAATTGTAAAGGTGCTCCAGTGCACCTTTTCTAGCATTGGTTTTCTGCGCTACCACAACCTCACGAGGCTCTGGAATAAGATATTTGTCCAAGAGAAATGTATTTCTCTCGAACAGCGGTACTCGTAACAGAAATTTTAAATATTTGCAGAACGCAGATATAGCCTTTAGTCGCTCTGTTTCCGTAAACCATTCCCATACAGGGGACAGGTAAAGAATATGTGGGAGTGCCACCGCTCTATATAGCCTCGCCAGAATTTGCCGATTGTATGAATACTTCAGGGGGGCCAGTTTAGCATAGCTAATTCGTAGGTTTGACATAAGGGTATCAAGGCAAAGAATTCTAGTTGCTTTCTTATCTCGACCATACAAAAGACCTAAGTATTTAAGCGACGAAGACGGTGCAATAGTAGCGCTATCTACTGAAACAGTTGGTTCTTGTGAATCCCGTTTTGTTGAGTTGAAAACCAGAAATTCAGTTTTCTTACCATTAACTTGCAGACCAATAGCTCTATAGCCAGATACAAGCTTATCTAAATTATCCTGCAATAGACTCAGAGGAAAACTCAACATAAGTAAATCATCGGCATAGCTTATTAGACTCAGATCACAAAGATCAAGGCTAAGCCCACCAGAGATTTGTTTTGTCACCTTAGAAGTCAAAGTGTTAAATAATATCTGACTTAGAACTGAGCCTTGTCGAAGCCCTGCATTTAGTTTAACTGGCGCACTAAGTCTTTCAAGTCCGAGTTTCACTCTTATATAGCTATTAGAGTACCAATAGGATAACATAGCTACTATATGGATGTTCACGCCAGCATCTAGCAGGGTCTGGAAGACGGCGGACTGGAAGACTGAGTCAAATGCAGCAGAAATATCGACACTACATACATACACGGACAACCCGAGTAATTCAGCCTTAGCAAGAATACGCTTTAGAAGTCTATGGGCAAAAGCACAGCTGAGATATTTTCGAAATCCAAACTGTCTGTGGTCTGTAACACATTTCGATACAATTTTGCTAAGAACCAATCTTTCCAACACTTTGCTCAGCGTACTTGAGATAGTAATAGGCCTATAGCCTCCACACTCATTCGCGTTTTTTCCTTTCTTGAGGATATTTGTAACAACCCCGGTACAGAACGAGTTAGGAACGGTCGCACTATCTATACACATCTGAAAGAGTAGTTGCAGATGCTGAAGCAAAAGCGGGGAACCATTGCGTAGATGATTACCACTAACACTATCAAGACCGGGAGCCTTGTTACCCTTTAACTGGCTAACAGCCCTTGAAACATTATTTTTAGAAACCACAAAATAATTTCTCTGTTTCAGAAGCGAATCAAGACGTAATTGTAACGATTCATCATATTCTTTTTCCAAAGGAATTTTTTTTGACCCGAAAAACCTTCGAATAATGTTATAACCACTGTTCTTCAGGTACTGTGGCACAATGCTTTGGCTGCACTCTACTACTTAAAAACTTTTTCCACATATTTTGCGTGTCGCGGATAGCCTCTTTCGAAGCAGTTTCTGCTTCCTCCACTTTAAGCTCATCCACACATGCTTGGTATTCTCTTTTTGTTTTACGAAAGAGATTGAAAACAGTACCTGACCTAGGCTTGCCGGATTCGCGCCACACTGAGTACCACATCTTAGACCTCCTTTTAGCATAATTCACGTAAGGATGGTCGCTCCATCCCCTTTTCCTAGTACCTTTCTTAATAACTGCACTAGGTACAGATGCAGACTCAGCAACTTTTAGCGCGTGGGTGATTTCAGCACAATATGTGCTGAGTGCGATTTTGTCATCACACCCATTGACCAGAAGCTGAAATGGAACTTATATTGCCCAAAATTTCGTCACACGTAGACTGATACAGATCAATATTAATCTTTTTCCACTCGCGTCTTTCTATGTAACCTCGATTTCTTGATTTCACTGCGTGACTAAAAGGAACACGGAACTTGAGACCGATATGGTCACTTGCTGTATGCTCTGAATCCACCTGTATAGGCGAGGGGATAGTAAAGTTTGAAAAGACGTGATCAATATTGCTTGTGCTTCCTGAGTTGTGAATGAACGTAAAGTTGTGATCTTTAGTGTAAAGAGTACATTCACTCGCAATAAATGTCATAAGAACGTCTTATAACTGTCCTTTCAAGAGAGGGTCACACTGGAAGTCACCGCAGACTAAAATCCGCGAATTCCCCAGTTTGCGGAGCAGTCTTCCGAGTCGACTGCAAGCCTTGGCATACCGTTTTTCACTGAGATCCGTGTTCATGATAGTTGGTAGGTAGACATTGACCAGCGTGAAAGCACTGGGGCCAGGGAACTCGACTGCTAGGTAGAAATCGCACGACTCAAGTTTACGACAGTCGATACTGTCGTCAACGAATATCGCAAGTCTGCCACTAGGGCGGCCCCTTGTTCTGGAGCGCTTAGCCTCATGAATATGCACAGATTTATCAGGAATTGACTGAATAAGCCCAAAGTTATCGGTAGTTAACAAGTGTTCTTGGACGCAAACAATGTTATGTGCTATGCACAAGTTCTTGACATAGTCCAGTTTGGCAGCATTATGGCCGTAAACATTGCGGCAAAATATAGATAGCTCGTTCATTTTCGGGTTTGAGGATAAGCTTTCTGTATTGCTCGTCGGACTGCTGGGCACTGCAAACTAAAGCTAGGGTGACCATTAATAGGCTCCGGACACAAAGCGCATTTCACTGTTTGAGAACGGCAGGAGCTCTCTCTACTGTTCTCATGGGAACCAGCACATCTGGAACAACGCATGGTACTGGTTGCAGTCTTTAGCAAGATGATCAAATGACTGACACTTGAAACACCGCTTGGGAATTTGTCTGAATGGCAAGACTTTTATGTGAGTATAACCAATGAATAACCCACATTTGATTTCTACATTTCGGGAGTCGGCGTCACTG
Source organism: Artemia sp. Qi Xiang Cuo (assembly GCF_049724085.1). Classification (NCBI taxonomy): domain Eukaryota; kingdom Metazoa; phylum Arthropoda; class Branchiopoda; order Anostraca; family Artemiidae; genus Artemia; species Artemia sp. Qi Xiang Cuo. The sequence goes on from NC_142814.1 coordinate 52,499,198, forward strand.
AAGGTAATTTTGACTGTCTCAGATTGTCCAAACCGCTTAGCACTGACTAGCTTGGGGTTAACAGAGACAACATCATCTTCTGTTGTTTCAAGAGGCACGAACTTAGCGATCGCGAAGAACTTTTCCTCACGAAAAGAAGCACTTATGTCAGGGAAGGACTTCAGGGAGTTGGCGGTGAAGCTGCCGACTTGAGGCTTTTCATGTAAGCAACAAGACCGGACTTGGTCTGCTGTATATGATATAAACCTCCATCACTATCATGTCTTTCAATAAACAGCTTCTGCTTGGAACAGGAGTCAATTTCTGTGGTGGGTACATTAGTGATGAAAACCCGATGTAAAGCTTTCGCAGGCTGTGGGAGGGAGGGCCAGACACCCTGATATGGAAGCACAGATTTGCACTGTTCCATAACACTGTTAATCTTATCCGTGCATTCGTTAACTTTCACACACAAGGTTGTAATAGTGTCTTGTGGAATTTTGGTACTTCGGATAATTTCCAAATGGTGAACCGTGTCTTAAACTCGGTTACAGAGCTCAATAGTTTCACAGTATCATACATATCACTGGCTAGCGTTTCTCTCGAAGCTTGACTACGCCTTTCTTTCACATACTTCTCACCAAAACTGTCTGCTATCTCGTTCAGTTTTTCATGGTTTTCTCGAAGAATCTCCCTCGTAAAAAATTTCACAGCTGTAATCACGGCTGCATCTTTCGTTACGCTACCTTGATATCGCAACGCCGTTTCTATAAAGTTCCATACCGGCGCATAAACATAACTGTAGTCAGCCTTGCTGACGGGCCGTAACTATTCCACAATCAGTCCTTCAGCAAGCACAAGTTGTTATCCATAGGGTAGGTTAATAATTATCCAAGAATGTCTATTTCAAGTGCACGCGCCGAGCGCTGAATGAATACAAACAGAATGAAGGAACCTAGGAACAAGGGAAGTGTAAGGACCCCCTCAACTGTCCCGCGCAATTTACGGGTAATTTAATACCGGTGGGTACAATACGTCGCTTGCGGGAGGTTCCTTCCCCTCTTCTGCTAGTTCCCAGTACGCTTCTTAAGGATAAGGAATCAAAAATGGCACTAGAAAATTGAAACTATAGATGGCGTGCCAATCTACCCGAGAAAAAAAATGGCGCTGGTGAAAATACCCAGTGAAAAGGGCTTATTCTAACAATTGGAGAAGGTCATACAAACACTACTTGACAAAAAATCTATCTTTAGAGGGTAAACAACAACAGGAAAAGACCTCAAAATAATTCAGAAACTTTTTCCAAGTTACCAGCAAAGATGCAAACTCAGACACAGTAGCATTGAATATACTATAGATGGCATTGATATATATCTACTGCAGTGTTGCCAGTTGCTTGACACAAGATCGCGCAGCAAGAAAAGTGAAAATTCTCCGTTGGCACCTTTTCTTCTATTTTTTTCATAGTCAAACAAAACTCCCAAAGCTCCATGCTCCCAATAGCTGCCGCTTTGTCTTCTTAAAGTATGTGACATGGGATAACTCTTTCGAAAATACAAGTTCGGACGATAAGAGCAACCGAGTCAAAGAAAAAAACAAAAAAACACGGCCGCCGTTATTACTGCTTTTCAGCACATTTGTTGGGGGGGGGGGAGCACACCACAATCCGGATAGTTGTTAGAGGTTTCCGCAAATCTACGACGTCATTACAGGTCTATATCCACTAACCGTAGAGACAGAGAAGGCCTCTTTCTTATAGCTCGATTTTTAGGTCTGAAAGGTCAACAGCCAATGAGAGATTCAAAGGAAAATTTAAATGTACACACGTGAGCCCATAGTCTATTTAACAAATCCCATCTTCTAGCAGCACCAGTAGCTTATAATGATCTTTTCCCACTAATATATTGTGCTGTAAACAGAGTTTTTGCATCTATTTTTTATTTAAACATTATTTGCTATGGACTAGCCATCGAGATCAACTACCAACTGCAAGAACACAAAAAGAAAACAAGAAAGTGAGCTTTTTAGAACGCAGCAAACCCTTCCTCTATATCACACAGAACTTCCTGATAACTGTCGTCTTATCTTCGTCTTCTTCAGGTGATTCTAGGATATCATTATACATGTCACTTGTAAATCGGTTTAATATAGCAGGCGTGGGATCATGATCCTTGCAGCACTTGCTTTGGCAATTCAGCCAAAGTCGAATGGTCACAACAGAGTTCAGCATCTTCAGCTGCATCCTGTTTCGAATTTTGTGTTTTACCACATTCATGACCGAAAACACTCGCTCGACTACGGCGTTGCTGATTGGCATGTTAAGAACTGAAAGTACTGCTTGGGCAATATCGAAGAAAGGCTTTTGAATCAACATGTCTTTGTAGTCACCAACACCGAACCAGAACACTTCCGCACTCACCGGCAACTCCCCTTCGAATATTTCGACCCAGTCAACCTGAAGCAAATTTCGCCAGTGATTTTCTAGTGGACTCAAGTCACGCTCCTTAAGAAGGGAAAGTGGCAGCTCTTGGAAGCGTGGCCTCGTAATGCCGTTGAGACATATTTGTGGAGAGACGACTTTGATTTTCTTTAAGAGGGCGAGATTAGGGGGCAACCTTTTCAGTGCCTCGGAAGCTACTACTTTCAGGAAGTTATGGCAGCGCCGAAGGATTTCATATTTTTCATAAATCAACTTCGACGAGTTATCAAGGGCAGTTTGGAATTCCTATCCGAAGTCAACTTCGCTAACCGGCAGGTAAATCGATTCGAGGCCAGATTCGAGACTGACTTCAATTGATACACTATTTCTCCGCAGGAATCGCCTTAGTAAGGTAAGCACAAATGACTCGAGCTCTTGTAGAAGGTAAAAAGGGTCAGCGGAAGTCTTTTGGAATAGCAAGTTGGTCTTCTGAAACTCCTTCAGAATCGGCTTCAAAAACAGCAAGTACAATTTACTTGCTTCGTCTTTATACATGTCGTTCAGAACTCTGGCCGCATAGCACCGTTCAGTGAGGCTAGCTTGCTCAAAATATGAAGATAGTTCTAGATAAGAACTTAGCACCGTTTCCACTGCCCCATATCGTGAAAGCCATCGAGTAGCTGCAAGCTGAACCATACCACGGCCTTTAGCTCCGTCATTTAGGAGGGCATAAACTTGCTGATATGCAGTTCTTCGTATTGGGCTCATTGAAAACCATGTATAGGTTTGCTGTAGCATGTAATCAATCGATGTAGGTAGCTCTGAACCAGCTTTCGAGGTACAAAGATGAAGTGAATGACAGATACACTTGAATAGTACGAAGTCTGGATTACCCGATTTCTCACGAAGTCGCGTGTACACCGAATTATGAATGCTCACCAAGTTCCTTGCCCCGTCACTGGCTAGTCCCACACATGTCTTGATTTGGAACTCTATTTTGGCAAGAAAGTCACACAGGGTATCTCACAGAGCTACAGCAGTTGTGGTCTCAACCTGTACGAGCCCTAGGAAAGCAGTATTGATCACTTTCAGTTTTACTTACTGTTACCTAATGCACACAGCCATATATTTCGAGACTGACACGTCTGTTGATTCGTCCAGAATCAACGAATACTCGTTTCCACCAACATCAGCTATTATCTCAGACAGCATTTCTGGGGCTATCATGTTTTTAATGAACATACTACATTTAGTTCTGTGAAGACGCAGTTCCTCACAGCCCTCAACTTCTGCTTCATCAAATCTGTGAGGTGGTCTACACTACGTGTTGATGAATGACAGGCGATATGACACGCTATTGCCAGCTCTGCCTTCTTGGACGCAATAGTTTTTGCAACAAAACCTGAAAAAAAATGCTGTGAGGTTTTGATCTTATTTTATTAGTTAGTAGGCTAGGACAAAAGTACAGGCCAGACATTTCACCAAAACCGGGTGGGGGGGGGGGTGAAGACACGTTGACCACATTTTCGGCCAAAGGCCGAATTTTTTGTACTTCTCTATCTTTTAGTTCAGTAGTTTTCAACACTAAAAAAACCTCAGCCGAAGGCCACACATTTTTGGCTTTTTTTTGCTGATTTCAGCTGTTTTAGCACTAAAATGAGCATGTGAATGATCCTTTTTTGCCAAAAGCAAATTTTGTCGGAATTTCTGTCCCTTCTTAGTAATTTTTCCAGTCTCCTGACAATTCTGTCATGACCAACAGGCTAGGAACCCAGTCCTGCCATCGTGACCGAAAAACTGTGTTAAAAATGAATAAAATATAAAAATCCGGTCCCCCTCACCATTTACGGGCCTGCAAAAGTTACCACTAGAGTAAAATGATAATAACTTTTGCAAGAAGGTTTATCATTGCACCAATAAGGTAGAGTCATTTCACCATTTTAAGCAATTAGTTTTACCTCTGAACATCAAACATAGACGTAATAGTACACTGCATTGTCGAATTACAAACCGTACTATTTTATTGCATGTTCTAGCTCATATTTTGCTTTGCATGGAAAGAACAATTTCAGCAACTATAACACGATATCTAAACATCATACAACTGTTAGATTGGACAGCAATTGTCTGTCTGGGAAAGGGTGAGTACTAGGGACTGCTAGTTTTGGAGAAGTTTACTAAATGGCTTGTAAATATTAGGGTGGAAAGCACTGTAAGCGTTTTTAAGGCCAGACTTAAAGAAGGAAAATCAACATTGCCAGTTTTAGGTATTTTTAGTACAACTGTTAAATGTAGAGCCAGCCAATATATTTGCATGGCATGACTAATTGCACCAGAATAAGGTCCACTACGTCCACTGTGACTAGACTGACAGTTTAGAACATACCTGTACAACATTGTCAAATCTACCCCTATGTGATCTAGCACTAGATGCTGCAATAATTATGTAGCATGGATGCCCATCCAGATTTCTAGGTCAATTCTGATGATTCCTTTTTAGGTTCAGTATTTCACTACACCAAAACCATTTGGCAGTGTCCACTTTTGGTAAAATTTTACTATAGCAGCCGCTCCAGTTCACGCATTTGTAGCCCGATTTTGATAATTCTTTTTGCTGAGATGTTAGCTACACCTTATGTAAAGGTTGTCCCCCTCTTTACTTTTTTGATTTTCCTTTTTTTCCATAAAGTAGGGGAGGGTTTGAAGTAGATCAGGGGTAAGTCGCAATTTAAGCATTTCTGTGTATGTGCATTACATGTTGCTTCTGATAGTTCAACCCTGCCTTTCCTTGGTCAACTTCAAAATCTTCAAACACTCCTCTACTTTATGCAAAAAAATAGAAAATTCGAAAAAGTAAAAAGGGGGACAACCTTTATAGGAGGTGTTGGCAACATCTCAGCCAACAAAATCATAGCAATTGGACTTAAAATGGGTGAACTGGAGTAGCTGCTATAATCAAATTTTACCCCAATTTTTTCTTTTTTTCTAAATGCTGAACCATTATTTTTCTCCTTACAAATCAATATGGTTGCTGTACATCTACTAAAGGGAACCACTGTCACTGACTCCATTTAAAAATTAAGATAGGGGCACTGCCAGTCTAGTACACTAGCCCTTTTCCAAGCACCATGCACAAACCTCTGTACATGCTCAAACCCCATAGCATACTAATACATTTTCTCATATAGGGTATATGTAAAAGCTGAGTAGGGTACACGCATCATTCTATCTCTACTCTCATATCTACAGTACTTACTTACTAGCTGGCATGGTGGATAGTTGTAACCAAAAGTGCCCCTCCTCCTCGCATTTCTTTTGTGACCTTATGCAATGTAAACAAACTCTATTTGCAAAAACAGTTATGAACAAATAACAAAGCCCATCTATTTTTCTCATGGTGCAGTGTGGTTTATCTGGGGTGCATGGAAAAGGGCTGGCCTGCTAGACTGAGGAAAACACATGGGAAATAGAAGGGGCTTCCTATTGATTTCATCACTATCAGCACAGCATTACAGAGACCACACCTACCTAAAGAATCACAAAAATCAACCTAGAAATGACATCATGTTCAATTGGGGCTTCTATACTGTACAATTAACAATGCTGCTAACTACAGTGTGCTTACCAACTCTCTCAAGTGTAGGTGTCCTATCAGGTGGCAGCAATTTTCTCATTTCAAATTTGTGCTTCATCCCTTCTGCATGGCGCTTGAGATCAGCCAAGTGAGCCCTCAGGGTGGACTTACAGACAGGGCAGTATGCTGAAGTTGGGTCACTGTC